>NC_056746.1:715891279-715933779 GCF_019279795.1 Protopterus annectens
ATCAAAGAATGTGGCTACCCCCACACCTGTAATTACTAGCAAATAACAAACAGCAGAGTTAAAACTGCCAGTTCAGTTAAATATTCCTTCAACACAGTTTAAATCAAATTAAATACTGTATTTTTTTTAAAAAAAGTGCAGATAAAGGTACTTAAATTATCTTATACGTCCAGTTGAATATAACCAAGTTCTTAGCTGGCCAAAGCTGAGGTTTTTAAGCAGAAAATATGTCACACTGTACCACTTAAAAAGGCAAGGACAGGAAATCAAAGAATGTGGCTACCAAACACCTGTAATTACTAGCAAATAACAAACAGCAGAGTTAAAACTGCCAGTTCAGTTAAATATTCCTTCAACACAGTTTAAATCAAATTAAATACTGTATGTTTTTTTAAAAGTGCAGATAAAGGTACTTAAATTCTCTTATACGTCCAGTTGAATATAACCAAGTTCTTAGCCGGCCAAAGCTGAGGTTTTTAAGCAGAAAATATGTCACACTGTACCACTTAAAAAGGCAAGGACAGGAAATCAAAGAATGTGGCTACCCCCACACCTGTAATTACTAGCAAATAAAAAACAGCAGAGTTAAAACTGCCAGTTCAGTTAAATATTCCTTCAACACAGTTTAAATCAAATTAAATACTGTATTTTTTTTTTTAAAAAAGTGCAGATAAAGGTACTTAAATTCTCTTATACGTCCAGTTGAATATATCCAAGTTCTTAGCCAAAGCTGAGGTTTTAAGCAGGAAATATGTCAAACTGTACCACTTAAAAGGCAAGGACAGGAAATAAAGGAATGTGGCTCCCCCCACACCTGAAATTTAAATAGCAAATAAAAAACAGCAGAGTTAAAACTGCCAGTTCAGTTAAATATTCCTTCAACACAGTTTAAATCAAATTAAATACTGTATTTTGTTTAAAAAAAGTGCAGATAAAGGTACTTAAATTCTCTTATACGTCCAGTTGAATATAACCAAGTTCTTAGCCGGCCAAAGCTGAGGTTTTTAAGCAGAAAATATTTCACACTGTACCACTTAAATAGGCAAGGACAGGAAATCAAAGAATGTGGCTACCCCCACACCTGTAATTACTAGCAAATAACAAACAGGAGAGTTAAAACTGCCAGTTCAGTTAAATATTCCTTCAACACAGTTTAAATCAAATTAAATACTGTATTTTTTTAAAAAAAAAGTGCAGATAAAGGTACTTAAATTCTCTTATACGTCCAGTTGAATATAACCAAGTTCTTACCCGGCCAAAGCTGAGGTTTTTAAGCAGAAAATATTTCACACTGTACCACTTAAATAGGCAAGGACAGGAAATCAAAGAATGTGGCTACCCCCACACCTGTAATTACTAGCAAATAACAAACAGCATAGTTAAAACTGCCTGTTCAGTTAAATATTCCTTCAAAAAAGGGGAAAAAACCCCCAAAAGGGGGTTTTTAAAAAAAAAATTTTTTAAATTAAAAAAAAAAAAAATAAAAAGGGAAAACCCTTTAAAAAAAAAAACCAATTTTTAAACCCCCTTTTTTTTAAAAAAATTTAAAAACCCTTTTTTTTTAAAAAAAAAACAAAAAGGGGTTTTAAATTTTTTTTTAAAAAAAAAAGGGGAAAAAACCCCCAAAAGGGGGTTTTTTTAAAAAAATTTAAAAAAATTAAAAAAAAAACAAAAAGGGGTTTTTCCCCCTTTTTTTTTAAAAAAAAAAAAGGGGGCCCCCCTTTTTTTTAAAAAAAAAAAAAAAATTAAAAAAAAAAAAAGGAATTTCCCCAAAAAAACCAAAAAAAAAAAAATTTTCCCTTTTTTTTAAAAAAATTTAAAAAAATTAAAAAAAAAAATAAAAAGGGTTTTTTTTAAACCCGGGAAAAAAAAAGGGGGCCCCCCTTTTTAAAAAAAAAAATTTAAAAAAATTAAAAAAAAAAAAAAGGGGGCCCCCAAATTTTTTTAAAAAAATTAAAAAACCAATTTTTAAAAAAAAATTTTTAAAAAAATTTAAAAACCCAAAAATTTAAAAAGGGGGAAAAAAAAACCCCCCCCCCCCTTTTTTTAAAAAACCAAAAAAAACCCCCTTTTTTAAAAAAATTTTTTTAAAAAAAAAAGGGAAAAAAAAAGGGGGCCCCAAATTTTTAAAGAAAAAAAAAATTTTTTTCCCAAAAAAAACCCAAAAAAAAAAAAAAGGGGGAAAAAAAAAATTTTGGGTCCCCAAACCCTTTAATTTTAAAAAAAAAAGGGGAAAAAACCCTTTTTTTTAAAAAAAAAAAAAAAATTAAAAAAAAAAAAAAAGGGGGCCCCCAAATTTTTTTCCCAAAAAAAAAAATTTTCCCTTTTTTTTTAAAAAAATTTAAAAACCCAAAAATTTAAAAAAAATAAAAAGGTTTTTTTTAAAGGTTTAAAAAAAAATTTTAAACCCCCCTTTTTTTTAAAAAAATTTAAAAAAATTAAAAAAAAAAAAGGAATTTCCCCAAAATTTTTTCCCCAAAAATTAAAAAAAAATTTTAAACCCCCCTTTTTTTTAAAAAAATTTAAAAAAATTAAAAAAAAAATAAAGGAATTTCCCCCCAACCCAAAAAAAAAAAAAAAAAATTTTAAAAAAAAATTTTTTCCCCCCTTTAAAACAAAAAAAATTTTTTTTTTTTCCCCCGGGAAAAAAAAATTTTAAAAAAAAAAAAAAAATTTTATTTAATAAAAAAATTTTTAAAAAAATTTTTCCCCCTTTTTTTTTTAAAAAAGGAAAAAAGGGTTTTTCCCCCAATTTTTTAAAAAAAACCAAAAAAAAAATTTTTTTAAAAAAATTTTTTTAAAAAAAAAAAAAAATTTTTTTAAAAAACCCCCCCTTTTTAAATTTTTTCCCCCCAAAAAAATTAAAACCCCGAAAATTTTTAAAAAAAAAAAAAATTTTTTTTTAAAAAGGGCGGGAAAAAAAATTTTTTTTTCCCCCCCTTTTTTAAAAAACCAAAAAAACCCAAAGAAAAATTTAAAAAAAAATTTTTTCCCTTCCCCCTTTAAAACAAAAAAAAAAAAAAAAAAAAAAAATTTTTAAAAAACCAAAAAGGAAGAAAAAAAATTTTTTTAAACCCCAAACCTTTTTTTAAAAAAAAAATTTTTTTTATAAAAAAGGGGGAAAAAAAAAAAAAAGGGGAAAAAAAAAAAAAAAGGGGGGAAAAAAAATTAAAAAACCCCTTAAAACCAAAAAAAAAAAATTTTTTAAAAATGAAAAAAAAATTTTTCCCCCCAAAAAAAATTTTTTCCCCCCAAACCTTTTTTTAAAAAAATTTTTTTTTTTAAAAAAAAAAAAGGGGGAAAAAAAAAAAAGAAGGGGAAAATTTTTTAAAAAAAAAAGGGGGAAAAAAACGTTTTTAAAATTTCCCAAAAAGGGAAACAAAAAAAAATTTTTTTAAAAAAAAAAACCAAAAAAAAAAAAATTTTAAATTTTTTCCCCCAAAATTTTAAAAAAAAACCCCTTTTTTAAAAAATAAAAAAAAAAAATTTTTCCCCCCAAAAAAATTTTTTAAAAAAAAGCTTTTTTTTCCCCCTTTTTTCTTTTTTCCCAAAAAAAAAAAAACTTTTTTTTTAAAAAAATTAAATTATTTAAAAAAAAGGGAAAAAAAATTGTTTTAAAAAAATTTTTAAAAAAAAATTTCTTTTTTTAAAAAAGGGAAAAAGGAAAAAAAAATTTTTTCCCCCCCTTTTAAAACCAAAAAAAAAAAACCCCCCTTTTTTTTTTTTAAAAAAAGGGAAAAAAAAAAAATTTTTTTAAAAAAAAAAAAATTTAAAAAAAAAATTAAATTAAAATTTTTTAAAATTTTTAAAAAAATTTTTTTTTAAAATTAAAAAAACCAAAAAAAAAAAAAATTTTTTTTAAAAAAAAAAAAAAAAAACCCCGTTTTTTTTAAAAAAAAAAAAAAAATTTAAAAATTTTTAAAAAAAAAAATTTTCCAAAAAAATTAAAAATTTTTCCCCCAAATTTAAAAAAAAAATTTTTTTTAAAAAAAAAAAAACCCCAAAAAAAAAAAAAAAAAAAAAAATTTTTTCCCCCATTAAAAAAAAAATTTTAAAAAAAAACCCCCTTTTTTTAAAAAAAAAAAAAAAAAAAAAAATTTTTAAAATTCCTTCCCAAAAAAAAAAATTTTTTTATTTTTTTTAAAAAAAAAAGGAAAAAAAAAATTTTTTTCCCCCCCTTTTTAAAAATAAAAAAAGAAAAACCCTTTTAAAAAAAACCCAAAAAAAAAAAAAACTTTTTTTTTTAAAAAAACAAATTTTTTTTCCAGTTAAATCCCCCCCAAAAAAAAAAATTTTTGAAAAAAAATTTTAAAAAACCAAAAGGGGGAAAAAAAACCAACCCCCCCCCCGGGGGTTTAAAAAAAATTTTTAAACTGCCCCTTAAAACCCAAAAAATTTAAAAAATTTCCCCAATTTTTAAAAATAAAAAAAAAATTTTTTTTCCCCCAAAAAAAACCCCCGGGGAAAAAAAAATTTCTTTTTAAAAAAAAAAAAAAAAAAAAAAGGGGGGCCCCCCCTTTTTTTAAAAAAAAAAAAAAAATTCCATTAAAAAAAAAAGGGGAAAAAAAATTTTTTTTTAAAAAAAAAAAAAAATTTTAAAAGCCTTTTAAAAAAAATTTTCCCCTTTTTTAAAAAAATTTTTTAAAATTAAAAAAAAAAAAAATTTTTTTAAAAAAATTTTACCCAAAAACAAAAAAAAAAACCCCATTAAAACCCCCAAAAAAAATTTAAAAAATTTCCCCAATTTTTAAAAAAAGGCAAATAAAAAAAATTTTTTTCCCCCCAAAAACCCCCCCCCAAAAAAAAAAATTTTTTTATTAAAAAAAAAATTTTAAAAAAAAAAAAAAAAAGGGGGGAATTCCAAAAAAAAAAAAACAGAAAATTTCCCCCATTAAATACCCAAAAAATTTAAAAAATTTCCCCCTTTTTTAAAAAGGCAAATAAAAAAAATTTTTTTTTTTAAAACCCCCCCAAAAAAAAAAATTTTAAAAAAAAAATTTTTTAAAAAAAAATAAAACCAAAACCCTTTTTTCCCCCAATTTTTAAAAGGGAAAAAAAAAAATTTTAAAAAACCCAAAAAAAAAAAAAAATTTTAAAAAAAATTTTTTTTAAAAAAAAAAGGGAAAAATTCCTTTTAATTAAATTTTTAAACCCAATTTTTCCCCCAAAAAATTTTTTTTTTTTAAAAAAAAAAGGCCCAAAAAAAAAAAAAAAATTTTTTTCCCCCCTTTTTTTTTAAAAAAATTTTTCCAATTAAAAAAAAAAAATTTCAAAAATTTAAACCCAAAAAAAATTTTTTAAAAAAAAAAAAGGGGTTAAAAAAAAAAATTTTTTTTTAAAAACCCCTTTTTTAAAAAACGGGGTTTTTTAAAAAAAAAAAAAATTTTTTTTTTAAAAACCGGGAAAAACCAAAGGGGCCCCCCCCGGGTTTTAAAGAAAAAAAAAAAGGAAAACGGAAATTAAAAACCCCCCACATTTAAATTTAAAAAAAAAAAAAAATCCCTTGGGTTAAAAAAATTTTCAAAAAAAAAAATTTTTTTTTTTAAAAAGGGATTTTTAAAAAATTTTTTCCCTTTTAAAAAAAAGGGGGAAAAAAAAAAAATTTCCCCCCCCTTTTGGAAAAAAAAAAAAAAACCCCCCCCTTTTTTTAAAAAATAAAAAAAAAAATTAAAAAAATTTTTTTTTTTCCCAAAGAAAAAAAAATTTTTTTTTTAAAAATAAAAATTTTTCCCCAAACCCTTTTTTAAAAAAAAAATTTTCCCCCCCCTTTTTGGGGGAAAAAAAAAAAAAAACCAAAAAAAATAAAAAAAAAAAAAAAATTTTTTTTTAAAAAAATAATTTTTTAAAAAAAAATTTTTTTTAAAAAAAAAAAAAATTTTTTTTTTTAAAACCCTTAAAAAAAAATTTTTTAAAAGTTAAAATTTTAAAAAAACCCCAAATTTAAAAAAAAGGAAAAAAAAAAATTTCCCCCCCAAAAAATTTAAAAAAAAAAAAAATTTTAAAACTAAAAATTAAAAAATTTTTTTTCCCCCTTTTAAAAAATTTTTTTTTTAAAAAAAAAAAAATTTTTTTTTTTTAATTTTTTAAAAAATTTTTTTTTTTCCCGGAAAAAAAAAAAATTTTTTTACTTAAAAAAAACAAAACCAAAAAGGGGCCCCCAAAATTAAAAAGGGCCCCCCCAAAACCAAAAAACCCCCAAAAAAAAATTTTCCCCCTTTTAAAAAATTTTTTTTAAAAAAAAAAAAAATTTTAAATTTTTTAAAAAAAAAAAATTTTTCCTTTCTTTTTTTTTAAAAAAAAAAATTTTTCCCAAAAAAAACGGAAAAAAAAAGGGGGGCCCCCAAAAAAAATTTGGCCCCCCCAAAACCGAAAAAAAAAAAAATTTTTTTTTTTCCCCAAAAAAATTTTTTTAAAAATTCTTTTAAAAAATTAAAAATTTTTTTAAAAAAAAAAAATTTTTCCTTTTTTTAAAAAAATTTTTTAACCCAAATTTTTTGGGAAAAAAAATTTGGGCCCCAAAAAAAAGGGGGGGAAAAAAAAATGTTTCCCCCAAAAAAAAAAAAAAAACCCTTAAATTTTTTCCCAAAAAATTTTTAAACAAAAAAAAAAATTTTTGTTTAAAAAAAATTTTTTTTTAAAAAGGGGATTTTTTCTTTTTTTAAAAACCGGGGAAAAAGGGGTTTTAAAAAAAAATTTTTTTTTCCCCCCTTAAAAGGCAAGGACAGGAAATCAAGGAATGTGGCTACCCCCACACCTGTAATTACTAGCCAATAACAAACAGCAGAGTAAAAACTGCCAGTTCAGTTAAATATTCCTTTAACACAGTTTAAATCAAATTAAATACTGTATTTTTTTTTTAAAGTGCAGATAAATTCTCTTATACGTCCAGTTGAATATAACCAAGTTCTTAGCTGGTCAAAGCTGAGGTTATTAAGCAGAAAATATGTCACACTGTACCACTTAAAAAGGCAAGGACAGGAAATCCAAGAATGTCGCTACCCCCACACCTGTAATTACTAGCAAATAACAATCAGCAGAGTTAAAACTGCCAGTTCAGTTAAATATTCCTTCAACACAGTTTAAATCAAATTAAATACTGTATTATTTTTTAAAAAGATAAAGGTACTTAAATTCTCGTATACGTCCAGTTGAATATAACCAAGTTCTAGCCGGCCAAAGCTGAGGTTTTTAAGCAGAAAATATGTCACACTGTACCACTTAAAAAGGCAAGCACAGGAAATCAAAGAATGTGGCTACCCCCACATCTGTAATTACTAGCAAATAACAAACAGCAGAGTTAAAACTGCCAGTTCAGTTAAATATTCCTTCAACACAGTTTAAATCAAATTAAATACTGTCTTTTTTTTTTTTAAAAAAGTGCAGATAAAGGTACTTAAATTCTCTTATACGTCCAGTTGAATATAACCAAGTTCTTAGCCGGCCAAAGCTGAGGTTTTTAAGCAGAAAATATGTCACACTGTACCACTTAAAAATGCAAGGACAGGAAATCAAAGAATGTGGCTACCCCCACACCTGTAATTGCTAGCAAATAACAAACAGCAGAGTTAAAACTGCCAGTTCAGTTAAATATTCCTTCAACACAGTTTAAATCAAATTAAATACTGTATTTTTTTTTAAAAAGATAAAGGTACTTAAATTCTCTTATACGTCCAGTTGAATATAACCAAGTTCTAGCCGGCCAAAGCTGAGGTTTTTAAGCAGAAAATATGTCACACTGTACCACTTAAAAAGGCAAGGACAGGAAATCAAAGAATGTGGCTACACCCACACCTGTAATTACTAGCAAATAAAAAACAGCAGAGTTAAAACTGCCAGTTCAGTTAAATATTCCTTCAACACAGTTTAAATCAAATTAAATACTGTATTTTTTTTTTAAAAAAAGTGCAGATAAAACATACTTAAATTCTCTTATACGTCCAGTTGAATATAACCAAGTTCTTAGCCGGCCAAAGCTGAGGTTTTTAAGCAGAAAATATGTCACACTGTACCACTTAAAAAGGCAAGGACAGGAAATCAAAGAATGTGGCTACCCCCACACCTGTAATTAATAGCAAATAACAAACAGCAGAGTTAAAACTGCCAGTTCAGTTAAATATTCCTTCAACACAGTTTAAATGAAATTAAATACTGTACTTTTTTTTAAAAAAAGTGCAGATAAAGGTACTTAAATTCTCTTATATGTCCAGTTGAATATAACCAAGTTCTTAGCCGGCCAAAGCTGAGATTTTTAAGCAGAAAATATGTCACACTGTACCACTTAAAAAGGCAAGGACAGGAAATCAAAGAATGTGGCTAACCCCACACCTGTAATTACTAGCAAATAACAAACAGCAGAGTTAAAACTGCCAGTTCAGTTAAATATTCCTTCAACACAGTTTAAATCAAATTAAATACTGTATTTTTTTTAAAAAAAAGTGCAGATAAAGGTACTTAAATTCTCTTATACGTCCAGTTGAATATAACCAAGTTCTTAGCCGGCCAAAGCTGAGGTTTTTAAGCAGAAAATATGTCACACTGTACCACTTAAATAGGCAAGGACAGGAAATCAAAGAATGTGGCTACCCCCACACCTGTAATTACTAGCAAATAACAAACAGCATAGTTAAAACTGCCTGTTCAGTTAAATATTCCTTCAACACAGTTTAAATCAAATTAAATACTGTATTTTTTTTTTTAAAAAGTGCAGATAAAGGTACTTAAATTCTCTTATACGTCCAGTTGAATATAACCAAGTTCTTAGCCAGCCAAAGCTGAGGTTTTTAAGCAGAAAATATGTCACACTGTACCACTTAAAAAGGCAAGGACAGGAAATCAAGGAATGTGGCTACCCCCACACCTGTAATTACTAGCCAATAACAAACAGCAGAGTAAAAACTGCCAGTTCAGTTAAATATTCCTTTAACACAGTTTAAATCAAATTAAATACTGTATTTTTTTTTTAAAGTGCAGATAAAGGTACTTAAATTCTCTTATACGTCCAGTTGAATATAACCAAGTTCTTAGCTGGTCAAAGCTGAGGTTATTAAGCAGAAAATATGTCACACTGTACCACTTAAAAAGGCAAGGACAGGAAATCCAAGAATGTCGCTACCCCCACACCTGTAATTACTAGCAAATAACAAACAGCAGAGTTAAAACTGCCAGTTCAGTTAAATATTCCTTCAACACAGTTTAAATCAAATTAAATACTGTATTATTTTTTAAAAAGATAAAGGTACTTAAATTCTCGTGATCGTCCAGTTGAATATAACCAAGTTCTAGCCGGCCAAAGCTGAGGTTTTTAGCAGAAAATATGTCACACTGTACCACTTAAAAAGGCAAGCACAGGAAATCAAAGAATGTGGCTACCCCCACATCTGTAATTACTAGCAAATAACAAACAGCAGAGTTAAAACTGCCAGTTCAGTTAAATATTCCTTCAACACAGTTTAAATCAAATTAAATACTGTCTTTTTTTTTTTTAAAAAAGTGCAGATAAAGGTACTTAAATTCTCTTATACGTCCAGTTGAATATAACCAAGTTCTTAGCCGGCCAAAGCTGAGGTTTTTAAGCAGAAAATATGTCACACTGTACCACTTAAAAATGCAAGGACAGGAAATCAAAGAATGTGGCTACCCCCACACCTGTAATTGCTAGCAAATAACAAACAGCAGAGTTAAAACTGCCAGTTCAGTTAAATATTCCTTCAACACAGTTTAAATCAAATTAAATACTGTATTTTTTAAAAAGATAAAGGTACTTAAATTCTCTTATCGTCAGTTGAATATAACCAAGTTCTAGCCGGCCAAAGCTGAGGTTTTTAAGCAGAAAATATGTCACACTGTACCACTTAAAAAGGCAAGGACAGGAAATCAAAGAATGTGGCTACCCCCACACCTGTAATTACTAGCAAATAAAAAACAGCAGAGTTAAAACTGCCAGTTCAGTTAAATATTCCTTCAACACAGTTTAAATCAAATTAAATACTGTATTTTTTTTTTAAAAAAAGTGCAGATAAAACATACTTAAATTCTCTTATACGTCCAGTTGAATATAACCAAGTTCTTAGCCGGCCAAAGCTGAGGTTTTTAAGCAGAAAATATGTCACACTGTACCACTTAAAAAGGCAAGGACAGGAAATCAAAGAATGTGGCTACCCCCACACCTGTAATTAATAGCAAATAACAAACAGCAGAGTTAAAACTGCCAGTTCAGTTAAATATTCCTTCAACACAGTTTAAATGAAATTAAATACTGTACTTTTTTTTTAAAAAAGTGCAGATAAAGGTACTTAAATTCTCTTATATGCCCAGTTGGATATAACCAAGTTCTTAGCCGGCCAAAGCTGAGATTTTTAAGCAGAAAATATGTCACACTGTACCACTTAAAAAGGCAAGGACAGGAAATCAAAGAATGTGGCTACCCCCACACCTGTAATTACTAGCAAATAACAAACAGCAGAGTTAAAACTGCCAGTTCAGTTAAATATTCCTTCAACACAGTTTAAATCAAATTAAATACTGTATTTTTTTTAAAAAAGTGCAGATAAAGGTACTTAAATTTTCTTATACGTCCAGTTGAATATAACCAAGTTCTTAGCCGGCCAAAGCTGAGGTTTTTAAGCAGAAAATATGTCACACTGTACCACTTAAATAGGCAAGGACAGGAAATCAAAGAATGTGGCTACCCCCACACCTGTAATTACTAGCAAATAACAAACAGCATAGTTAAAACTGCCAGTTCAGTTAAATATTCCTTCAACACAGTTTAAATCAAATTTAATACTGTATTTTTTTTTAAAAAAGTGCAGATAAAGGTACTTAGATTCTCTTATACGTCCAGTTGAATATAACCAAGTTCTTAGCCAGCCAAAGCTGAGGTTATTAAGCAGAAAATATGTCACACTGTACCACTTAAAAAAGCAAGGACAGGAAATCCAAGAATGTGGCTACCCCCACACCTGTAATTACTAGCAAATAACAAACAGCAGAGTTAAAACTGCCAATTCAGTTAAATATTCCTTCAACACAGTTTAAATCAAATTAAATACTGTATTATTTTTTAAAAAGATAAAGGTACTTAAATTCTCGTATACGTCCAGTTGAATATAACCAAGTTCTAGCCGGCCAAAGCTGAGGTTTTTAAGCAGAAAATATGTCACACTGTACCACTTAAAAAGGCAAGGACAGGAAATCAAAGAAAGTGCTACCCCCACATCTGTAATTACTAGCAAATAACAAACAGCAGAGTTAAAACTGCCAGTTCAGTTAAATATTCCTTCAACACAGTTTAAATCAAATTAAATACTGTATTTTTTTTTTTAAAAAGTGCAGATAAAGGTACTTAAATTCTCTTATACGTCCAGTTGAATATAACCAAGTTCTTAGCCAGCCAAAGCTGAGGTTTTTAAGCAGAAATTATGTCACACTGTACCACTTAAAAATGCAAGGACAGGAAACCAAAGAATGTGGCTACCCCCACACCTGTAATTACTAGCAAATAACAAACAGCAGAGTTAAAACTGCCAGTTCAGTTAAATATTCCTTCAACACAGTTTAAATCAAATTAAATACTGTATTTTTTTTTAAAAAGATAAAGCTACTTTAATTCTCTTATACGTCCAGTTGAATATAACCAAGTTCTAGCTGGCCAAAGCTGAGGTTTTTAAGCAGAAAATATGTCACACTGTACCACTTAAAAAGGCAAGGACAGGAAATCAAAGAATGTGGCTACCCCCACACATGTAATTACTAGCAAATAAAAAACAGCAGAGTTAAAACTGCCAGTTCAGGTAAATATTCCTTCAACACAGTTTAAATCAAATTAAATACTGTATTTTTTTTTTAAAGTGCAGATAAAACATGCTTAAATTCTCTTATACGTCCAGTTGAATATAACCAACTTCTTAGCCGGCCAAAGCTGAGGTTTTTAAGCAGAAAATATGTCACACTGTGCCACTTAAAAAGGCAAGGACAGGAAATCAAAGAATGTGGCTACCCCCACACCTGTAATTACTAGCAAATAAACAGCAGAGTTAAAACTGCCAGTTCAGTTAAATATTCCTTCAACACAGTTTAAATGAAATTAAATACTGTACTTTTTTTTAAAAAAAGTGCAGATAAAGGTACTTAAATTCTCTTATATGTCCAGTTGAATATAACCAAGTTCTTAGCCGGCCAAAGCTGAGATTTTTAAGCAGAAAATATGTCACACTGTACCACTTAAAAAGGCAAGGACAGGAAATCAAAGAATGTGGCTACCCCCACACCTGTAATTACTAGCAAATAACAAACAGCAGAGTTAAAACTGCCAGTTCAGTTAAATATTCCTTCAACACAGTTTAAATCAAATTAAAAACTGTATTTTTGTAAAAAAAAAAAAGTGCAGATAAAGGTACTTAAATTCTCTTATACGTCCAGTTGAATATAACCAAGTTGTTAGCTGGCCAAAGCTGAGATTTTTAAGCAGAAAATATGTCACAGTGTACCACTTAAAAAGGCAAGGACAGGAAATCAAAGAATGTGGCTACCCCCACACCTGTAATTACTAGCAAATAACAAACAGCAGAGTTAAAACTGCCAGTTCAGTTAAATATTCCTTCAACACAGTTTAAATCAAATTAAATACTGTATTTTTTTTTAAAAAGTGCAGATAAAGGTACTTAAATTCTCTTATACGTCCAGTTGAATATAACCAAGTTCTTAGCCGGCCAAAGCTGAGGTTTTTAAGCAGAAAATATGTCACACTGTACCACTTAAAAAGGCAAGGACAGGAAATCAAATAATGTGGCTACCCCCACACCTGTAATTACTAGCAAATAACAAACAGCAGAGTTAAAACTGCCAGTTCAGTTAAATATTCCTTCAACACAGTTTAAATCAAATTAAATACTGTATTTTTTTTTTAAAAAGATAAAGGTACTTAAATTCTCTTATACGTCAAGTTGAATATAACCAAGTTCTCGCCGGCCAAAGCTGAGGTTTTTAAGCAGAAAATATGTCACACTGTACCACTTAAAAGGGCAAGGACAGGAAATCAAAGAATGTGGCTACCCCCACACCTGTAATTACAAGCAAATAACAAACAGCAGAGTTAAAACTGCCAGTTCAGTTAAATATTCCTTCAGCACAGTTTAAATCAAATTAAATACTGTATTTTTTTTTAAAAAAAGTGCAGATAAAGGTACTTAAATTGTCTTATCCGTCCAGTTGAATATAACCAAGTTCTTAGCCAGCCAAACCTGAGGTTTTTAAGCAGAAAATATGTCACACTGTACCACTTAAAAAGGCAAGGACAGGAAATCCAAGAATGTGGCTACCCCCACGCCTGTAATTACTAGCAAATAACAAACAGCAGAGTTAAAACTGCCAGTTCAGTTAAATATTCCTTTAACACAGTTTAAATCAAATTAAATACTGTATTTTTTTTTAAAAAAGTGCAGATAAAGGAACTTAAATTCTCTTATACATCCAGTTGAATATAAACAAGTTCTTAGCTGGCCAAAGCTGAGGTGTTTAAGCAGAAAATAAGTCACACTGTACCACTTAAAAAGGCAAGGACAGGAAATCAAAGAATGTGGCTACCCCCACACCTGTAATTACTAGCAAATAACAAACAGCAGAGTTAAAACTGCCAGTTCAGTTAAATATACTTTCAACACAGTTTAAATCAAATTAAATACTGTATTTTTTTTTTTTTAAAGGGCAGATAAAGGTACTTAAATTCTCTTATACGTCCAGTTGAATATAACCAAGTTCTTAGCCGGCCAAAGCTGAGGTTTTTAAGCAGAAAATATGTAACACTGTACCACTTAAAAAGCCAAGGACAGAAAATCAAGGAATGTGGCTACCCCCACACCTGTAATTACTAGCCAATAACAAACAGCAGAGTAAAAACTGCCAGTTCAGTTAAATATTCCTTTAACACAGTTTAAATCAAATTAAATACTGTATTTTTTTTTAAAGTGCAGATAAAGGTACTTAAATTCTCTTATACGTCCAGTTGAATATAACCAAGTTCTTAGCTGGTCAAAGCTGAGGTTATTAAGCAGAAAATATGTCACACTGTACCACTTAAAAAGGCAAGGACAGGAAATCCAAGAATGTCGCTACCCCCACACCTGTAATTACTAGCAAATAACAAACAGCAGAGTTAAAACTGCCAGTTCAGTTAAATATTCCTTCAACACAGTTTAAATCAAACTAAATACTGTATTATTTTTTAAAAAGATAAAGGTACTTAAATTCTCGTATACGTCCAGTTGAATATAACCAAGTTCTAGCCGGCCAAAGCTGAGGTTTTTAAGCAGAAAATATGTCACACTGTACCACTTAAAAAGGCAAGCACAGGAAATCAAAGAATGTGGCTACCCCCACATCTGTAATTACTAGCAAATAACAAACAGCAGAGTTAAAACTGCCAGTTCAGTTAAATATTCCTTCAACACAGTTTAAATCAAATTAAATACTGTCTTTTTTTTTTTAAAAAAAGTGCAGATAAAGGTACTTAAATTCTCTTATACGTCCAGTTGAATATAACCAAGTTCTTAGCCGGCCAAAGCTGAGGTTTTTAAGCAGAAAATATGTCACACTGTACCACTTAAAAATGCAAGGACAGGAAATCAAAGAATGTGGCTACCCCCACACCTGTAATTGCTAGCAAATAACAAACAGCAGAGTTAAAACTGCCAGTTCAGTTAAATATTCCTTCAACACAGTTTAAATCAAATTAAATACTGTATTTTTTTTTAAAAAGATAAAGGTACTTAAATTCTCTTATACGTCCAGTTGAATATAACCAAGTTCTAGCCGGCCAAAGCTGAGGTTTTTAAGCAGAAAATATGTCACACTGTACCACTTAAAAAGGCAAGGACAGGAAATCAAAGAATGTGGCTACCCCCACACCTGTAATTACTAGCAAATAAAAAACAGCAGAGTTAAAACTGCCAGTTCAGTTAAATATTCCTTCAACACAGTTTAAATCAAATTAAATACTGTATTTTTTTAAAAAAAAAAGTGCAGATAAAACATACTTAAATTCTCTTATACGTCCAGTTGAATATAACCAAGTTCTTAGCCGGCCAAAGCTGAGGTTTTTAAGCAGAAAATATGTCACACTGTACCACTTAAAAAGGCAAGGACAGGAAATCAAAGAATGTGGCTACCCCCACACCTGTAATTAATAGCAAATAACAAACAGCAGAGTTAAAACTGCCAGTTCAGTTAAATATTCCTTCAACACAGTTTAAATGAAATTAAATACTGTACTTTTTTTTAAAAAAAGTGCAGATAAAGGTACTTAAATTCTCTTATATGTCCAGTTGGATATAACCAAGTTCTTAGCCGGCCAAAGCTGAGATTTTTAAGCAGAAAATATGTCACACTGTACCACTTAAAAAGGCAAGGACAGGAAATCAAAGAATGTGGCTACCCCCCACACCTGTAATTACTAGCAAATAACAAACAGCAGAGTTAAAACTGCCAGTTCAGTTAAATATTCCTTCAACACAGTTTAAATCAAATTAAATACTGTATTTTTTTTTAAAAAAAAGTGCAGATAAAGGTACTTAAATTCTCTTATACGTCCAGTTGAATATAACCAAGTTCTTAGCCGGCCAAAGCTGAGGTTTTTAAGCAGAAAATATTTCACACTGTACCACTTAAATAGGCAAGGACAGGAAATCAAAGAATGTGGCTACCCCCACACCTGTAATTACTAGCAAATAACAAACAGCATAGTTAAAACTGCCAGTTCAGTTAAATATTCCTTCAACACAGTTTAAATCAAATTTAATACTGTATTTTTTTTAAAAAAAGTGCAGATAAAGGTACTTAGATTCTCTTATACGTCCAGTTGAATATAACCAAGTTCTTAGCCAGCCAAAGCTGAGGTTATTAAGCAGAAAATATGTCACACTGTACCACTTAAAAAAGCAAGGACAGGAAATCCAAGAATGTGGCTACCCCCACACCTGTAATTACTAGCAAATAACAAACAGCAGAGTTAAAACTGCCAATTCAGTTAAATATTCCTTCAACACAGTTTAAATCAAATTAAATACTGTATTATTTTTTAAAAAGATAAAGGTACTTAAATTCTCGTATACGTCCAGTTGAATATAACCAAGTTCTAGCCGGCCAAAGCTGAGGTTTTTAAGCAGAAAATATGTCACACTGTACCACTTAAAAAGGCAAGGACAGGAAATCAAAGAAAGTGCTTCCCCCACATCTGTAATTACTAGCAAATAACAAACAGCAGAGTTAAAACTGCCAGTTCAGTTAAATATTCCTTCAACACAGTTTAAATCAAATTAAATACTGTATTTTTTTTTTTAAACTCCCAATTACTATTGGCGTTCCACAAGGATCCATCCTAGGTCCCCTACTTTTCTCTATTTTCATAAATAACCTGTCCACTTCCCTCCCTTCATCCACTTGTATTCAATATGCAGATGATTCCACTCTCATCTGCTCTGCTTCATCACCTGCACAACTCCACTCCGCTACCCAGGAGGTTTTCACTGCAGCAGAAAAATGGTTCCAACATATCTGTCTCCTCCTAAACCCCAAAAAAACCAAACTACTACTTTTCACCCCCACCTCTAAATCCACCCCTATCACTTTCTCCATTGTATCATGCAATGGCACTGTCATCCAACCTGATTCGTCCACTAAGCTGCTAGGCGTAACCATAGACAATCAGCTAAATTTTGACTATCACATTGACTTAACTATCAAGTCAGTCAATAAAAAGATGGGTGCTCTTTACAGACTTAAGCCCTTCCTTACTACTACTACCAGAGAGACTCTAGCCCAAACTCACCTCATTTCCACATTATTGTATGCCTCTCCTTCCTTTATCAATATTTCTAAAGCTAATCTTCAAAAACTGAATACCGCCTACCACAGTATAGCCAGATTTGCCACTGGCTCTCTATTCCAAACTCATCACTGTCTTAACTTAAAAAAGCTAAACTGGCTTGAACTTCCCAACCCAATACTACTACAGCAGCTAATCATCACTTTTAAAATTCTACATCACCCTTCCAACACACCCATACTAAATAAACTCATCACTCCTTACAAAAATCTCACTTCACTTAGATCAGCCAAGAAGGTACTAGTTACTACTGTGAAATCTCACAATAAATCAGGAGATTCCTTATTTACAAACATTGTTGGCTCTTACTGGAATAAACTCCCACCAGAACTGACCTCCCTAGACTCATATCAGCTTTTCAAAAAACAGATGAAAACGCACCTAATAACCCACTGGCTATGCCCTTGCTCCAATCCTGACTGACCCCAGCAAACTTACTATTTCTCCTCAGTCTGCTCATGTGCACTTTTGCTCTTCTGTTCTAACTTAAACTGACTTCCACGGTCCCTCTATTTTATTTCTGTTCTCCTGTTCTTAGTTCTGCTTGACTCCCCTCACCTCTTTTATTGTCTGTCTCCTGCTTCTTTTTAGCTGACTTCCTATAATCCTGTTTTACCCTCACAACTCCTCTCTAACTTTTATTTCCCCCTCTCCCTTTCCTTCTGCTATTTCCTGACCTCACTAAGTCCAGACCTCCTGTACCCAATAGTAGCCTTACTTTATTTTTCCTTTCTCTTTACGTCATTCTTGCCTTTATACTTTCTTTAGCCTCTTAAAATCTTTTTCACCACTAACCTGCAGGTTCACACTGTATTCTTAACCACTTTTTACTTACAACTAATACCTACTTGTTGTTCATGACTAACTACTATGGACATTTTTCTACTTTAAATATTTATGTTGACACTGAAACTGTTCTCCTCAGTGTCCAACTGAATTTTTAATTGTAATCTACTCAAGTTTGTACATCAAAAACGTATTTGTACTTGTATGTAGCCATATAATACTTTATTAGTTTAGTTTTATTTTGTATAGTTAGTATTACTAGTGACCTTATAAACTGTAGTGTATTTTAGTTTTTTGATAGTGGAGCTTTTCTCCTCGGGCCTCTGCTGAAAATGGACATGTATCCAGCCAGACTAGCCCGGTTAACAAATGTAAAATAAAAAATAAATAAAATAAAAAAATAAAAAAGTGCAGATAAAGGTACTTAAATTCTCTTATACGTCCAGTTGAATATAACCAAGTTCTTAGCCAGCCAAAGCTGAGGTTTTTAAGCAGAAAATATGTCACACTGTACCACTTAAAAATGCAAGGACAGGAAACCAAAGAATGTGGCTACCCCCACACCTGTAATTACTAGCAAATAACAAACAGCAGAGTTAAAACTGCCAGTTCAGTTAAATATTCCTTCAACACAGTTTAAATCAAATTAAATACTGTATTTTTTTTTAAAAAGATAAAGCTACTTTAATTCTCTTATACGTCCAGTTGAATATAACCAAGTTCTAGCTGGCCAAAGCTGAGGTTTTTAAGCAGAAAATATGTCACACTGTACCACTTAAAAAGGCAAGGACAGGAAATCAAAGAATGTGGCTACCCCCACACATGTAATTACTAGCAAATAAAAAACAGCAGAGTTAAAACTGCCAGTTCAGGTAAATATTCCTTCAACACAGTTTAAATCAAATTAAATACTGTATTTTTTTTTTTTAAAGTGCAGATAAAACATGCTTAAATTCTCTTATACGTCCAGTTGAATATAACCAACTTCTTAGCCGGCCAAAGCTGAGGTTTTTAAGCAGAAAATATGTCACACTGTGCCACTTAAAAAGGCAAGGACAGGAAATCAAAGAATGTGGCTACCCCCACACTTGTAATTACTAGCAAATAAACAGCAGAGTTAAAACTGCCAGTTCAGTTAAATATTCCTTCAACACAGTTTAAATGAAATTAAATACTGTACTTTTTTTTTAAAAAAAGTGCAGATAAAGGTACTTAAATTCTCTTATATGTCCAGTTGAATATAACCAAGTTCTTAGCCGGCCAAAGCTGAGATTTTTAAGCAGAAAATATGTCACACTGTACCACTTAAAAAGGCAAGGACAGGAAATCAAAGAATGTGGCTTCCCCCACACCTGTAATTACTAGCAAATAACAAACAGCAGAGTTAAAACTGCTAGTTCAGTTAAATATTCCTTCAACACAGTTTAAATCAAATTAAATACTGTATTTTTTTAAAAAAAAAAGTGCAGATAAAGGTACTTAAATTCTCTTATACGTCCAGTTGAATATAACCAAGTTCTTAGCCGGCCAAAGCTGAGGTTTTTAAGCAGAAAATATGTCACACTGTACCACTTAAAAAGGCAAGGACAGGAAATCCAAGAATGTGGCTACCCCCACGCCTGTAATTACTAGCAAATAACAAACAGCAGAGTTAAAACTGCCAGTTCAGTTAAATATTCCTTTAACACAGTTTAAATCAAATTAAATACTGTATTTTTTTTTAAAAAAGATAAAGGTACTTAAATTCTCTTATACGTCAAGTTGAATATAACCAAGTTCTCGCCGGCCAAAGCTGAGGTTTTTAAGCAGAAAATATGTCACACTGTACCACTTAAAAAGGCAAGGACAGGAAATCAAAGAATGTGGCTACCCCCACACCTGTAATTACAAGCAAATAACAAACAGCAGAGTTAAAACTGCCAGTTCAGTTAAATATTCCTTCAGCACAGTTTAAATCAAATTAAATACTGTATTTTTTTTAAAAAAAAGTGCAGATAAAGGTACTTAAATTGTCTTATCCGTCCAGTTGAATATAACCAAGTTCTTAGCCAGCCAAAGCTGAGGTTTTTAAGCAGAAAATATGTCACACTGTACCACTTAAAAAGGCAAGGACAGGAAATCCAAGAATGTGGCTACCCCCACGCCTGTAATTACTAGCAAATAACAAACAGCAGAGTTAAACTGCCAGTTCAGTTAAATATTCCTTTAACACAGTTTAAATCAAATTAAATACTGTATTTTTTTTTTAAAAAGTGCAGATAAAGGAACTTAAATTCTCTTATACATCCAGTTGAATATAACCAAGTTCTTAGCTGGCCAAAGCTGAGGTGTTTAAGCAGAAAATAAGTCACACTGTACCACTTAAAAAGGCAAGGACAGGAAATCAAAGAATGTGGCTACCCCCACACCTGTAATTACTAGCAAATAACAAACAGCAGAGTTAAAACTGCCAGTTCAGTTAAATATTCCTTCAACACAGTTTAAATCAAATTAAATACTGTATTTTTTTTTTAAAAAGTGCAGATAAAGGTACTTAAATTCTCTTATACGTCCAGTTGAATATAACCAAGTTCTTAGCCGGCCAATGCTGAGGTAAATAAGCAGAAAATATGTCACACTGTACCACTTAAAAAGGCAAGGACAGGAAATCAAAGAATGTGGCTACCCCCACACCTGTAATTACTAGCAAATAACAAACATCAGAGTTAAAACTGCCAGTTCAGTTAAATATTCCTTCAACACAGTTTAAATCAAATTAAATACTGTATTTCTTTTTTTAAAAAGTGCAGATAAAGGTACTTAAATTCTCTTATACGTCCAGTTGAATATAACCAAGTTCTTAGCCGGCCAAAGCTGAGATTTTTAAGCAGAAAATATGTCACACTGTACCACTTAAAAAGGCAAGGACAGGTAATCAAAGAATGTGGCTACAGCCACACCTGTAATTACTAGCAAATAACAAACAGCAGAGTTAAAACTGCCAGTTCAGTTAAATATTCCTTCAACACAGTTTAAATCAAATTAAATACTGTATTTTTTTTTTAAAAAAGTGCAGATAAAGGTACTTAAATTCTCTTATACGTCCAGTTGAATATAACCAAGTTCTTAGCCGGCCAAAGCTGAGGTTTTTAAGCAGAAAATATGTCACACTGTACCACTTAAAAAGGCAAGGACAGGAAATCAATGAATGTGGCTACCCCCACACCTGTAATTACTAGCTAATAACAAATAGCAGAGTTAAAACTGCCAGTTCAGTTAAATATTCCTTCAACACAGTTTAAATCAAATTAAATACTGTATTTTTTTTTAAAAAGATAAAGGTACTTAAATTCTCTTATACGTCCAGTTGAATATAACCAAGTTCTAGCCGGCCAAAGCTGAGGTTTTTAAGCAGAAAATATGTCACACTGTACCAATTAAAAAGGCAAGGACAGGAAATCAAAGAATGTGGCTTCCCCCACACCTGTAATTACTAGCAAATAACAAACAGCAGAGTTAAAACTGCTAGTTCAGTTAAATATTCCTTCAACACAGTTTAAATCAAATTAAATACTGTATTTTTTAAAAAAAAAAGTGCAGATAAAGGTACTTAAATTCTCTTATACGTCCAGTTGAATATAACCAAGTTCTTAGCCGGCCAAAGCTGAGGTTTTTAAGCAGAAAATATGTCACACTGTACCACTTAAAAAGGCAAGGACAGGAAATCAAAGAATGTGGCTACCCCCACACCTGTAATTACTAGCAAATAACAAACAACAGAGTTAAAAATGCCAGTTCAGTTAAATATTCCTTCAACACACTTTAAATCAAATTAAATACTGTATATTTTTTTAAAAAAGTGCAGATAAAAGGTACATAAATTCTCTTATACGTCCAGTTGAATATAACCAAGTTCTTAGCCGGCCAAAGCTGAGGTTTTTAAGCAGAAAATATGTCACACTGTACCACTTAAAAAGGCAAGGACAGGAAATCAAAGAATGTGGCTACCCCCACACCTGTAATTACTAGCAAATAACAAACAGCAGAGTTAAAACTGCCAGTTCAGTTAAATATTCCTTCAACACAGTTTAAATCAAATTAAATACTGTATTTATTTTTTAAAAAGTGCAGATAAAGGTACTTAAATTCTCTTATACGTCCAGTTGAATATAACCAAGTTCTTAGCCGGCCAAAGCTGAGGTTTTTAAAAGTATTGGCACTATATACACAGAAGGTCAGCAAGCAAAAGAGAGTAGTACTGCTTTAATTGAATTTATCCTCACGTCTTGCGAGTACCTTCAAGAAGTGGACACTATTTGTCATAAAAATCTCACAAAATGACACTGATATATAGACTGTATTTATATAGCACATATCATGGACAGAAGTAAGTCAAACATTAAAAAATGACAGCTGGGAGCACAAGATCAAGGCTAAAAAAGTGCCCAATCCTGGTAGGCACAAATAGGCAAAAAATGACAGTGTAGTATCTGCAAAATACAGAAACATTCCTACAATGAGGCCAGGACAGACCCAGGGGGAGGATGGCCCTCCTGTTGTAGAAGGAAGCACCAGTCCACAAAAATCATAAAAACTGACAGGCCAAAGAAGAGCCATAAAGATGATAGAGTGGACTAGTGAGGCTTAGAAAGAAATTATGTATTGTTACTATTATGCAACAAGCCCAGTATTTCCAAACACAAGATATACAAAAAGATTAAGAGAGAAATTAGAGGAAAGAAAAAATACTTCCACGAAAAAAAAAAAAAAAAAAAAAAAAACTGTCATAAACTTCAAATAAAAGTTTGTGTTCATTATTACAACAAATTTGTGAAAAACAGTATATAGACCAATAAACTTTGATCTGTTTGGAAAAAGAAGCATCTGAGGAAGTGTGAAAATATAAACAACAAAGCCTAGAGATTTTTGAAAAGTATAAAAAAGAAATATGGACATGGGAAAGAAAGAGACATTTGATATGGTGCAATATTTATTCAAAGGCAAAAGCCAAATTAACCCAACACCCTAATAATGGGCGATTTCAACTACCCCACCATTAACTGGGAAAACTACTCATGTACCAACTCCTTCTCTCAATGCTTTCTAGAATTGATAAACTCCAATGCCCTGGATCAACTCATCCACACCCCCACCAGGGGCAATAATATCCTATACCTAGCCATTACCAACATGAGTGTTCCACACCTGAAGTCAACTCCTTGTTGATCAGATCAGACCATAAGCTAATCACCAGAGATATCCACATCCTGCCCCCAAACCCCATTAAGGAAACCACTGTAAAACATTTCTCCAAAGCCAACTTCATGCTTCTTAAGACAGAAGTGGCAAACTTCACGACACCCAAGTGCATGGATTGTGCTATTCCTAGCAGAACCAAGACACTATCCTGCAAAAAAAGGAAGCCAATCTGGTGGTCCCCTGCTATAAACAAACTCTACAACAGAAGGAAGAAACTGTTGCAAAAGAGAGTAAAATCACACAAGTGGAAGAGCTCCTATGTTAGCCTCAGCAAGAAGCTGAGATCCCTCATAAAATCCTCCAAAGCCAGCTATGAAAACAAGATTGCCATTGACTGTAAGGACAGCCACAAAGCATTTTATAGCTATGTCAAGAATCTCAGAGGAAACACCCAGATCTGAGTTGCAGCACAATGGCATGAAAATTATGGAACCAACTGATATCGACAACATCCTGGCTGATAGGTTCAGTGCCAACTTTACCCCCCCTCACCCACCAAACGGCCCATATCCATACTGGAAGAATGCAGTGCCCCTGCAATCACAATTGAGCAGTTAAAAACTGTGCTCTTCAAAGCCAAGAAAACAGCATCCATGGGACTGGACAACATCCTAGGCTGTGTTCTACACGAACTTCAGAATGAACTGGCCCCCCCACCTAAGCACCATGTTCAATCACAGCCTCACATCAGGCTTTGTACCTGCTAAATGGTGCACAGCAACAGTTATACCACTCCACAAATGGGGAACCACCATGGACCCTGGGAACTATCACCCTATCAGCCTGACGAGCCTAGTCTGCAAAGCCATGGAATGTATCATCATGCAACTCATAAACAAAGATATTGATAACCTTCAGACTTTGGACCCCACCCAGTTCTGGTTTGTGAAGACCAGATCATGCCTCCTGAACCTGACCAACTTCTTTGAAACAGTTACCAAAGCCATAGACGAAGGTAAGGCAGTTCACACAGCCTATCTTGACCTCGCCAAGGGTTTTGACACCATCCCCCATTCTGGAATCAGAGATAAACTCACTAAACTGGGTATAAATCCATACATCACAAGATGGCTTGCCAATTGGTTCATCGACAGAAACCACACTGTAAAAGTTGCAGACTCCAAATCTGACTTCAAACCTGTGGCAAGTGGAGCACCACAGGGTTCAGTCTGAAGTACAGGCAAACACAGAGGGTCTCTGGCTGATGAGATTTGCAGAAAACTGTAAACTAGATGCCATAGTCAAGTTCCCGAAAGATGTGGACATACTACAGAAGGGCCTCACTGAGACTGATGCCTGGTGTCAGAGCCATGGCCTCAAGCTCAATGCCAAAAAGTGCATTGTCATCCCCTTTGGTAAGAACTTGGTATCCATGAACTACCACATAGGTGGCAGTCCACTTAACACTGAAGGTGTGATAAGAGACCTTGGGAATCAGGTGGACAGTAGTCTCTCCTTCTATAATCACATTGCCACAGTAGTCAGGAAATCCTTCTATGTGGCAGACCTCATCATGAAAGGGTTCTCATCCAGGAAAAAGGAGGTCATTGTTGCCCTCTACGTGGCTCTCATTAGATCCACTATTGAGTGCAATGCCCCTTTTGGAATTTACCTCACAAGACATCTGGAACAGCTGGAAAGGTCACAAAAATACCTCACAAAGAGGATTACGGGACTCAAACAATAATCTACGCTGACCGTCTCAAAAAACTCCAGATTTACTCCATAGTATATCACCTACTCTGAGGTGATCTCTGCCTGACATGCAAAGCTATGTCAAATCCAGAGCTGCTGGACATGCTACACCTAAAGAAATCTCAATCCCACTGAGCTACATGCTTCAGGGACCTAAACCTTCTCACCACAATAAGCAAAACATGCTGAAGGAATAGATTCCTGTCCCAGAGACTTCCCATACTCTGGAAAAAGCTACCTATCTATATCAAGCAGAGTTGCTCACTAGCACCCTTCAAGAAAAATCTTGATGAGTGGATGGGAAATAGGAAATTCACCCTGGGGATCAATTATGTGGCTCTGCTCAACAGGGGCACAGGAAAATAATGTTTTTGGGTGGCAAAAGCCAGGGAACCTTTTGGCTAGGCTTACAAAGACCCTTGGGCCAATAGCCTAGTACCTACCTAGGAACCTATGAACCTATGAATATAAAGAAGGCTGCCCCAAACATATTCAAATAGAAATATAGGCAAAGGCATCCAGATATGGAAAATTTCACAATAAAAAAAATAATATCACAAAGTGGGAATGTAGAAAAGAAGAAAAGAAAAATAAAGTAGAATTTAAAAAAAATAGATGTTGAAGTTATGGAGTGCCTGTGAAGTGAAGGATTTGGTGTAGAAGGTCTAACATAGGTTACATCACAGCATGATGGAATGAGTCCGTAAAGTAAGGGAGAAACAAGAAAATCAAGCGACATCTGAAGAAGAAATATGGACATGGGAAAGAAAAAGAGATTTAATATTGTGTAATTTCTATGCAAAGGAGAAAGCAAAACTAATCAATATAAAAAGAGCAGGACCAAAGATATTTGAAGAGAAATACAGGTAAAGGAATCCAGACATGGAAAACTTTACAATACAAAAATTAAGAAGACAGAGGAAAAGTAGAAAGGAGATTAGTAATGAAGAAGTTAAAGAGATAAAAACTGAGATTATGGAGTACCTGCGAAGAGAAGGATTCAGTGTAGAAAATCTAATTCATAAAGCACCACAACAGGATAGAGCAATGGGCATCCAAATTAAGGGGAAATCAGTGGAGGAAGAAGCTATTGGTCAGGTGCCATATGAAGACATTTTGGAGCTTTCCACAGGAAACCAGTATAAACTTCAATTTGAAGCTGGACGGGAAGGTAAGGAACAGGAAACTGTAGCAACTCTGACATAGTCAATGTTGAGGAGTGATAGGTCAGTTTGTTCCCACATGACAGAGCAATGGATGGCACAGGATGAAATCGAAGAGAATGTGCCAAAAGAAGATGCTATAGAACTTTCTACAGAATGCCCACTGGAAATGAAAAACAAAAAATGTGCCCTCAGTTTAGAAGAAAATGAGCTAATAGAAGAGTTGCTTGATTTAATAGAGATAGCTAGATATATTAAGATTAATGAATAAAACAGACTGCAGAAGGTGAATAAAATCCAAAAAGTCAGAAATTTGATAAAACAAAAGAAAACAGTAATTAGGATTGCCTACAGAGATCCATGTGATATAACAGAAGTAAACAGAATAATTTATTGTGCAGGAAAATTAATAACTGGTATAGTTCTACCACAAGAACACAGGGTAGTGAGGGGAAAGGAAGGGAAGAAATCAAATACCATCATGGAAGTATCGAATAGTGAAAACTATAAAGCAATTAAGAAAAGAAGTGTCACTATTAGAAGAGTATAGAAGAGGGAATAGATCAATACAAATCCTTAGAAAGATAGATGTAATAAAAGAAATAAGCTGTATTAGAACAGATCAGACTCTATCATGCACTATCACAAATAGCAAACTAAAAATGTCAGCACAGGTGGAAAGACTTAGAAAATATGCAAATAAATATAACAGAAAAGTACTAATAAGCAATTTATTGATGACCTAAAAAAGTTTTATAGAGAATTGGGAAACAAGGTAAAAGTAATTGCAAGAGCACCAAAAAAGAAGAAATAGATACATTTTGGAGTACTATTTATGGAGATCCTGACAAACATAACAAGCATGCTAAATGGATAGAAAAAGTAAAAGAAAGAATAAGAAGTTTAAAGGTACATGATATGAAATGGGAAGAAGTAACAGGCAGAGAGATTGCAACAAAGTTAAGAAAAACCTCTAATTAGAAACCCCCAGGCCCAGATGCACTACCTAACTTCTGGTTAAAAGTATTAACATCTTCGCACAAAGATTTAGCCATGACTAAAAACTATGTATATGTGTAACTCTGAACAGACACCAACCTGGCTAACAACAGGAAAAACAATGCTCCTACTTAAGAGTGAACCTGCAAGCTACCCTAAAAATTATAGACCAATAACTTGCCTTCTGACAATGTATAAACTACACACTGGAATTGATGCCGACAGAGTTTATAGTCATTTAGAAGAAAACTCAATTATGGCAATAGAACAAAAGGGCAATAAAAGAAAATCATATGGAACAAATATCATCTGTTGTTAAATAAAGTCATAGTGGAGAACTGTAAAAAGGGGAAGAATGTAAGTATGGCATAGATTGACTACAAAAAGCATTTGGTAGTATCCCACAGTCATGGATAAAAGAGTGCTTAAAAATGTATAAGATACACCCTAGACTGATTGACTACATTACAGTAACCATGAAACAGTGGCAGACCACTTTGCAAATAAGCCATGATAAAGGACAAATTATTATCCCAGGGATAAAAATTCAAAGGGGGATATTCCAGGGTGACTCTTTGTCACCACTGGTATTCTGTCTTGCCTTTAAGCCATTAAGCTGTCTACTTAACAGCTTAGACCATGGCTATAATTTGGCTCCTAGAAAACAAAAAAAGTATAAAGACTTCTCATCTTCTCTTTGTCGATGATTTAAAATTATATAGTTCATCAGATGGGGAACTGGAAGCACAACTGCAAGTTGTCAAAACTTTTTTCAGATGATAAAAGAATATAATTTGGTCTTGATAAATGTGTAAAAGTAACCTTTAAAGCAGGAAAAATGCAGCACAAAGGAAATATTAGTTTGGGACAAGAATGTGATATAAAAGAACTTGAGCAAGAGGGAGTGTATAAATATTTGGGAATTGATGAAGGATCAACAATAAAACATGAACAATTGCAAATAAAACTTAGTAAGGAATACTTTAGAAGACTTAAATTAATCCTGAAAATGGTTTACTATCATTTCCTCGAACCAACTTGGTTCGAGTGTTCAGATGTCCAAATCAGAAGATCAGAAATCACAACACTGAACACAAGAAATGTAGAATGCAGCATTTAGGTAAAGTTGACATCTCAGAAATATTGATTTTACCAAAAATGCTGCACCTCTGGTCAACAATAACAAAATACTTTTGCAGGGGGGGAAGCCCAGCTGTACCCCCCCCATGTGGGGGGCTGCACCTCGCACACCCCCATGCTTATAGATACAAACTCAGAGATTGCACTACAGTGAGGGAAAGGGTACATTTCTGACCCCCACTATAGTGTGATCTACATTCAGAATGTTGAAATTCACAACAACGAATGCATACTAGCATTCGCTTTGTGCATTTCAACATTTTTTTCATTTTTTCAGCATGTCGAATTGGGTGATCAGACATATGAAATTCAAATGAAGTCTGATCGCCCTTTCAATAGTAAACCCTGAAAACAGCATTGACATCTAGGAAGAAAATTCAAGCTATAAATCAATTTGCTCTTTCTGTCCTAACTTACAGTTTTGGAATGATTGACTGGCCCCAAAAACGTGTTGGATAAATTAGACAGGAAAACAAGAGGAATGCTTTATGCTTACCAAATGATTTAGAAAAGTCAGTGCATACAAAGATTATATATTCCCTGTTCCGAAGGAGGATGGACCTCCTTGAAATTGATTACATGTGTAGATCTGCAATCATGGACCTACATATCTGCTGACCTCACAAGACCGAAACATAATGAAAGTTTTGAAACTTGAGGAGAATAAATCTAAGATGACTTCTCTTCTTAATCTAGCAGAAGCATATCGGTGTCAAACAGGAATGGAAATCAAACCAGAAGTAAATAAAAATTAGGCAGCAAATGAATGTGCCAAAAAACAAAAGAAAGAATATAAGGTGAAGGACCAGATGAGAAGGCCAGAAATGTGGAAAATGCATAAATATAGCTGCAAGTATAGAAAACTTCTGGAAGAACATCCTATGGATCAGGATTGAATGCAGGAATGGTTAAGGACAGGCAAATTCAAACCAAGAGATGAAAGGTTATATTGGCAGCCCAAGACAGTGGGCTAAATAGATGTTGATTTACAAAGTTAATTGAACATGTGGGAGAAACAGACAACTGTAGGCTTTGTAAAACAGAATTGGAAACAGTTGTTCACCTCATTGCTGGTTGTGATATACTAATGGCATAGGGACTGTATACTGAAAGATATAATAATGTGGCAAGACTGTTGCACTGGGGATTGTGCAAACATTATGATACTGAAGTGGCTAAGAAATACTGGAAACATGAGTCACAAAGCATCATTGAAAATGATGAAGTCTACATTGCATTGGATCAACCATTACCAACAGTTCAAAAGACAGATGCTAGAAAGCCAGATATAGTGGTCCATAAAAAGAAGACAAAAGTCTTGATCATTGAAATTGCCACACCTGGTGATGACAGTGTCTTGTGCACAGAGCGACACAAAGTCATAAAATATCAGGATTTGCAGGCAGGAACAACAGCAATGTGGAAGAAAGATACCCAGACTGTTCCAATAGTAGTAGGAGCAATGGATCTTATAATAAAGAATCTACAATCATATTTAGATATGTCACCAATACATGTAACTCCATGCAAATTGCAGAAGGAGTCATTACTGAGCACTTCTGGCTGACATCAAAGATTGAACTTTAATCATACTTTGACTTAGGAATGGGGTCCAATCCTGGCATGGTATTAGAAACCCAAAAGACTTGGAGAAATTAAGAAAAGGTGACATGTTGAAATAATTTGCATTGTCATACACTGACTGAAGTTTTGAAGTTTGATAGATGCATGCACTCATTTAGGTCATACAAATATATACAATTGCTTAAAGAGTAGCATAAAAACTGTGGTGGTGGTGCTGCAGTAGAGTTTTCACCTCACAGTAAGACACTGTTTGGTTCGATTCTCAGCTAGAGAGTCTTCTGCATGGAGACATGCGTGAATGGGCGTGTCTTCGTTAAAGGTTGTGCATCAGGGCTGGTAACTCGGCATGTAAAAATCAACTACCAATCATTAGCGGACCGGAGTTCCGCTGTGGCGACCCCTAACCGGGAAAAGCCAAAAGACACAACAACAGCTTAAGGAGTAGCATAACATGCCTTAAATCCATGGACAGTCACCAGATATAAAGACAGGCTAAGTATGCACCTGTATTATCCATACACTGAGTACATTACTATAGTACGCATGACAAATGTGTAAATCATGATGAAGGCAACATTAATATAACACACATATGTTGTGAAATGGATATAAATCATAACTGCTTTAAAAGTTTGTACTTTTTATTTTCATTAAGGTAGGCATGAGGTACCACAGACCACTATGAATTCTTCTCCTTCTAAGTTAAAAACCTCAAAGAATAATCATGCATTCGCTAATATATTGCCAGCTGCAGGGCGAATGAGCTTGTTAGTGATGTGCTTCATGAAATACTTGGATGAGATCACTGTGATGATGTCTAAACACTCACATACTGTAAATCATGTTTGCACCTCAACACATTAGCATTGTAAATGATGTACAATGGGAAAGTCCAGCAGGGTTATAAATATCCATTTTCAGCAGAGACTAATGGAGAAAAGCTCCAGAGAGCCATATAACAACAAATAAAAACAATACTACAAATATAATTTAAAAAACATATACATATACAGTTTGATAGTAGAATACACGGGATACAATAAGGCATGAGGGGATACCATTAATGTAAAAATCAAAAAAAATAAAAAAATGATTATTCAATATGAAATCAGTATATACAAAAGTATTTGAAGTATAGTCTACGATGCTAGGAAATAAAAATAAAAATATATAAGTCAACCCTGAGAACAGGGAAAGAACAGTGTTGACAGGTATAGATAGCTAGGAAGAGAGGTTAGGTTGGTAAGAATGCAAAGTATTTGTTCATAGGTTCATAAGTGTGTACTAGGCTAATGGCCCTGGAGCCTTTACATGCCTAGCCCATAGAGGTGTCCTGGCATTGTGCCACCCAGTGTTAGTTCCCAGTGCCTCTTTCAAGTAGAGCCACTGGAGTGATCCCGGGGTGAACTTTCTATTTACCATACACTCATTAAGACTTCTCTTGAAGAGGGCCAGTGAGGTGCTCTGCTTGACATGTATGGGAATTCTATTCCAGAGCATGGGTGGTCCCTGGGTTATGAACCTGTCCCTCCAGCATGTTCTGTTGATTGTGGTAATGAGGTTGAGGTCTCTGGAGCATGTGGTGCAGAGTGATTGGGATGTCTTTAGATGTAACATTTCTAACTGAGCTGGGTCAGACATGACTTTGTAAGACAAGCAAAGATCGCCACTTAGTAGACGATATGAGACAGAGAATAGCTGGAGTTTTTTGAGTCTGTCCATGTAGGCATGTGTTTAAGGCCTAGGATCCTCCTTGTGAGGTACTTTTGTGGCCTTTCCAGCTGTTGCATGTGTCTAGTGAGGTACATGCCAAATGGGGCATTCTACTCGTTGATTGGCCTGATGAGGGAAGAGTAGAGAGAGACAATGACCATTTCTTCCTGGATGCAAAACCCTTGGTAATGAGATGTGCCACATAAAAGGACTTTCTGACCACATTGGCAATGTGGTGGTCGAAGGAGAGGTTTCTATCAACCTGTGTTCCCCAGATCTCTTATAACGCCTTCTAATGCCTTCAGTGTTCAGTGGGATCCCATAGATGTGGTAATTAGTGGGAACTGAGTTTTTTCCAAAGTGGGTGACGATGCATTTTTTGGCATTAAGCTTAAGGCCATGGTTTTGACACCAGTCATTGGTCTCAGTGAGGTCTTTCTGTAGGATATCTACATCACTTGAGGAGTTAGTAATGGCTCCCAGTTGCAGTCATCTGTGAACTTGGTCAGCCAGAGTCCTTCTGCATTGGCCTGCACTTCTGAGAAGTAGATGGCAAACAGGAGAGGACCTAGGACTGATCCCTGTGAGACACCACTCATGACTGGTTGGCAATCTGACTTGGAGTTCACTACTTTCACACTGTGGGTTCTATCTGTGAGCCAATTTGCAACCCACCTAGTGATATAGAGGTTGATGCCTAGTTTGGTGAGTTTATCAATAATTCCTTAGTGAGGAATGATGTCAAAGGCCTTGTCCAGATCGAGGTAGGCTGTATGAACTGCCTTACCCTCATCCACAGCTCTGGTGACTGACTCAAAGAAGTCAACCAGGTTGAGTAGGCATGATCTATCTTTCACAAAACCAAATTGCATGGGATCTAGAGTTTAGAGATTCCCTATATCTTTGTTAATTAGGTACATTGTGATGTGCTCCTGGGGTGATAATTCCAAGGGTCTGTAGTCGCTTCCCCTTTATGGAGAGGGTGACTGTAGCAGTGTGCCATTCGGTAGGGACAAAGCCTGAGGTGAGGTTGTGATTGAACAGGGCACACAGATGTGGTGCCAGTTCACTTTGCAGTTCATGTAGAACACATCCAGGGATATTGTTGGGTCCCATGGAAGTTGTAGTCTTGGCCTTGGACAATGCAGCTTTAACCTATGCTGCAGTAATGCTGGGGCCTGGCATTCCTACTGTATTGTGATTGGTCTTTTGAGGGGGAGAAAGGGGTAAAGTTGGCACTGAATCTGTCAGCCAGTGTGTTGGCAATATCTGTTGGCTCAGTATAGGCGATACCATTGTGCAGTAACTCAGAGCACACCTGGGTATTGCCATAGAGATTCTTGATATAACTATAGAAGGCTTTGTGGTTGTTTTTAGTGTCTGCAGCAATTCTGCCTTCATAGCTGGCCTTAGATGTTTTGATGAGGGGTCTCAACTTTTTGTTGAGGCTAATAAGGGAGTTTTTCCAATCTTGCAACTTCATCTTTTTCTGCAAGAGTTTCTTCCTTCTGTTGTAGAGTTTATTAATGGCAGAGGACCACCAGATTGGCTTCCTTTTTTTTTTGGAGGAGAGCATCTTGGTTCTGTTTAATATGGCTAGTTCCATGCATTTATGCATGTGTTCATACAGTGCATTGATGTATGATTCGGCAGTCATGCATCTATTTTCCATTGATATGGGTGCGATGAAGTTAGCCACCTCTGTTTTTATGATCCCAAAGTCAGCTTTGGAGAAGTTTTTCATGGTGGTTACCTTTGCAGGGGGTGTGGGTGAAATGTGGATTTCCATGGTGATTAGTTTGTGGTCGGATCTAACCAGGGAGGAATTGACTACTGGTGTAGAACAACGGTTGCCATGTTAGTAATAAACAGGTCAAATATGTTGTTTCCTCTAGTGGGGGTAAGAATGAGCTTGTCCAGGGCATTTTAATTGATGAATTCCAGGAAGCGTTGGGCCAGTGCATTGGTGCATGAGTAGTTTTCTCAGTTGATGGAGAGGTAGTTGAAGTCACCTAGTATGACAGTGTTGGGTTGGACCCTAATAGTTTCCAGGGTGCTTAGGAACATGGATTAAGAGTCTTGTGACATGGTTGGGGACCTATAGCAGGCTACGACCTGAATCGCCGTCTTACCCAATGTTAGTTGTGCCTGAAGTATCTCAGATACATTATGCTTGGCTACTAGTCTAGAGGTGCGCATATCCTTTATGAATATGGAGCCACCACTGCCTTTGGAGCTTCAGTCCATGTTCTGGGGATGAAAGGTGTGGAATCACTTCTGCTGCTTTAAACCAGGTCTCCGTTACAGCACAAATGATGATGTTCTCCATTAATGGCAGTGCTAGTGCATCTTGAGATTTAGACTTCTAGCATTGAGCAGCATGAACCTCAAATTGCATTTATTTATAGCTTTTACAGTAGTAATTTGGTCTTTGGAACATCACCTAAAAAGGCTCTATGGGGTGGCAATGGCAAGAGCCTTAGCCAGTATCAGGAAACCCACAGTTGACAAATGCAGGCCATCTCTGGCAAAGCATCATGGTCTGTCAATCATGTCATCCCAAGCAGAAAGATACTGGATCCCCTTTGAATGACAACAGAAACTTAGCCAATTGTTGAAGTCAATCATTTTCTGATTGTACTGCGGTATCATTCTGGGCGACGGTAGGATGCTGCTCAGGGCTAAGGTGATACCTGCCTAGGCCACATAATCTGAGAGCGCCTCCATGTCTCTTTTCATGTAGTCCAGGGAGGTGCATCTCAGGTCATTCACACCCACATGGACAGTGACAGAGTCATACTTGTTCTTGTTGTGGAGTGATCTGAGTGCATGTGTTATGTTTCGGATTCTTGCACCTGATAGACAATTGACTGTTACCTTCTCCTTAAACCTAGTGAGTGGGACATCATTGTGCCACACTGTTGAGTCACCTATGATTAGTGCATTGTGCAAGCTGTTTTGCCTTACGGGCTTAGGTTGATGGCCACACTGTGTAGGTGAGCTATGTTTCTTGTGGTTTGTGCTGTGTTGTGGTGGTGAGGTGCATTTCTGCCTTAGAGGTCTCTGCTGTTTGCGTAGATTTCTATTGAGATCCTCCGTGAAGGTGGGTGTGTGGTTTGTGTTTTTATGTGAGAGCTGTGATGGTGGGAATTCTGTAGGGCTATGTGTTGCATGTGGTATGTTGCAGGTGTTGACTTCCTCTTGACCAGCAATTCCAGTCTTGGCATGAGAGTGCATAACTTCCAATTTGGGTATATGCATGCATTTCTTACAAGTCTGAGTGTTGGAAGGTAAGAGGAGAGGGTTGTCTTTGTACATGAGGCAGTTGCTACACTACCTCAGAATGCCCAAGTTCACCAGGTTAATAGCAGAAAGCACAGGGAACTGACCTATAGACATGCCAGGAGAGATGGTCATTATTACTAAGTACTGGAACTGTTTCCTTATATATTCTTTTTACAGGAAAAATGTCACTCAAGGTGTCTGTGTCTGTACAGAGAACTGCCAAATACTTGATGGGAAAGTAATACATAGACCATGAAAATTTAAGGATGAAGTATTTAGGCAGATATTCTGAAGTTAGAAAAAAATCAAGCAGTACTTGCTGAAAAATAAAGAATTAGCTCATCAATAATGATGAAAAGAGGGGAGTTGCATGAATGGCAACTGCCTGGCTACTACTGATACTTCTCTCAGCACAGCTTCACTCTGTTGGGATACAGTACTCCTTTACTTCTTCTCTCACCAGAAGCAAAATGGTAGCACCAATTCCAAGAAAAGAAGCAGGCCACGGCCTGTTTGGTGATCCATGGTCATGTCCCAGATGATGCAAGGGTTTACAGGCTTGTAGCCTTTTTCTGGTAGATGCCTCGAATAGCAACCAGACCAATCAGGTATGTTAAGCACAGACTCTTACTTTCCAACCAGAAAGAGTCAGGAATCAATGCACTCTGCTCCTACTTTTACCAGGATCAGAATATAAGTCCAGATTCCAAGCTGTCACCTATAAAGTACTTATTAAGCTTTCTGGTGATCAGTAGTCTCCAGGAAATAATGTAACTGCACTCCTGCTCTCACCAGGAGAAAGCAGAAGGACTAATCCCAAGATGACTACTGAGAGGCAGAATATGGGCTGTCCAATAACTGGTGGTCTTGCAATAGATGCTTAGAGGTAAGATGACAAAATGGTTTATCCTAAACACTGCAGTGTGCACTAGAGGAGATAGATTTGAAAGTGGGTAACCTATGTTTTACCTGTCTAAAAAGTTAAGTTTTAGTGGAGAGTCACTATTTTTAAAACAGCAAGATAGAATGAAAGGGGGTGGTCAATTTTGTATTCTTACACTATGGAATACAATAGGATGGCCAATAAATTTAAATATTTGAAGGGTAGTGATTTCACAAAATGATAATTTTGTGCTTACTCACACCAGCCAGTAAAAGCAGAGACGAAATGAGATATATGGTCAAATTAACATAAGGGGCAGGCAACTAGAAAGACAGTGGTCTTTAAGAACACAACAGTAGCGAGGTGGGAGGGTGGAAAAAATGTCTGTCTGACTCACAAGCGACAGGGCTGTGGTCTATTTTCAAATTTTAATATGCAGTTAAAAGCAGAATACAAGTAAAACATAGTGTAAAGAAAACAAATCACGGTATACAAAATAGGAAAAGGCAATAAAGTAATACAGATTAAACAACTCCCCCCCATTAATATTCAAAAACGTGCATGCTGATTAGTCAGAGTGCACATTGTAAATCAGAGTTATAGTAATGGAAAAAGGTCCGGTCGCCTTGACTTTTTCCATTACTATAACTCTTTTTTCACACTGTTTTGCTATGTTAAACAAGTTTAACATAGCGAGGCAGCTTTAAAAAAAGCAACGGAGATTCTCCATTGCTTTTTAAAAGCTGCCTCGCTATGTTAAACTCCTTTAACATAGCGCGACAGTCTGTAAAAAGCAACGGAGATCATGCTTTCTCCGTTGCTTTTTTCAAAACTGTCTCGCTATGTTAAATGGGTTTAACATACCGAGACAGCTTTAAAAAAAGCAACAGAGATTCTCCATTGCTTTTTTTAAAGCTGTCTCGCTATGTTAAACCTGTTTGACATAGTGAAACAGTCTGTAAAAAGCAACAGAGATCTTGCTTTCTCTGTTGCTTTTTTCAAAACTGTCTCGCTATGTTAAATGGGTTTAACATACCGAGACAGCTTTAAAAAAAGCAACGGAGATTCTCCGTTGCTTTTTTTAAAGCTGTCTCGCTATGTTAAACCCATTTAACATAGCAAAAACAGTTTGTAAAAAGCAACGGAGATCTTGCTTCCTCCGTTGCTTTTGCCCACAGTTCTGATGCACTGCATAGGCATACGCATGCGCAGTACATCAGAACTGCCGCAGAATACCAGACAGCTGCGGAAGGGCAGCAAGGAGGCATTATACAATGTCATTATTTAAGAAAAGTAATTATTTTTTTTCTTAAATAATGTCATTGTATAACAGCAATAACTCACTTCTGGGTGTGGGTAATGCTGGATTTACCCACGGCTGGCTTTGTTTGACCACTCAGGCTTTGCCCTCATGACCAAACCACACCAACCGTGGGTAAATCCAGCATTACCCACACCCAGGCATGGGTTATTGCTATAATATCTGCCCAGAGCTAAGATCATATATTGTGGAATCACAAGGACCAGAGTTTAGGCAGAATTGGAAACATTTGAGACGGTGTCTGAGCCTATACCATAGCACATAACCTGTGAGAAAGACTCTTTATCTCAGAGTGAGTTGTCCGGTGTTCCAAATCCAGAGGACATTCTAGAGAATCTTCACATTCCTATGATGAATCCCAAAGTTCCTGTTATGAGTTGTTCACTGTAGACTGTCCCTGTTGCTAAATTTAGTCCAGATTGTTATGTTACGAGATCCGGTCATATCTCTAGACCATGTAACAAATACATGGCAAATTGGACATGAACATTGTGTTTGTTTCTAATGTCTATAATAATGCATGTCTAACTCTAATGTTGTTTTTACTAAAGGCAATCGTTTTATGAGGGAGGATGTAAATCAATATGTGCATATATATTTTTAAGAAGCTATCCAAGTCTTGCACAAATGTATAAATACTGAGCATGTGTAAGCCTGACTGCCATTTTGTAGTAAGCTGTTGAGATGTAGGCACATATGTATGTAAGGTCTGTCTGTAAACCAATTTGCTTATATCGTATGATGCTGCTATCCATCCTGATGTGTTTCTATGTATTAAAGCATCTAAACAAAATACCCGGCCTGATTATCATCTATGCTATAGAGAGATAGGTGACAGTAATATTTCTAGTTATCCAGCAAATAATTTCTTCTAATAAGTTAATATAATTACCTTCTTATGTTTATTAACATTGAGAAGAGAGATACAAAGTTCTGCATTTTGGAAGGTTGGTATTTTAGTTTTGAGGAGTGAGAAGCTTAGAGAGTTATATACAATAGTAATGCCTCCACCTTTTTGTGTGGTCTGTCACATCGAATGATGTTGTTGTTGGGGATAGAATTTCAGAATCTTTTATATGGGGTTTTAGACTTGTCTCAGTAATAACAGTAATATCTTTGGAGTATTGAAGAAAGCTTGTAGTTCTGTAACTTTGTTTACAATACTACAAATATAAATGTAAGTAAGGAAATGTTTTGTGGGTTTTTTACAGGAGTTAGGGGCAGAGGGTGGTAGAATGTTTGAGGCTGAGAGGGCAGGGTTTGGATGGATGTCACCACAATGAGTAATTTTAGACAACATAGGATTAGGATTAGCTATTTATTTTTATAAAGTATATGACTTTATTCCAGGTTATATCAAGGTGAACTGAATGCTTAGATGTTTTGCATTTAAAAAGGTGAATAGGTTGGACATTAAATAAATTTAAGGAAATATATATGAAGAATGGTTTAGTCTGAATGCAGGTAGGATGGCTGGTAGTGTGTGAGTGTGAATAAAGTGTGAGAGTATCATGGTAGGTAGTAAGGTGAAATAAAATGAAAAGTGGATGTGAACATGCACAATGCTAACATGGTATATAGAGAGGACTATAGTATAGTTAGGGGGAGATTTTAGTTAAATGAAAAGGAAAAGCTGTTAAAAGAGAAGGGGGAAAACAGATGGTAGTACAAATTACTTCCTGGAGATGCCAAGCAAGGTGGTCTATTAGTATGGAGATGGAGAAAGCTTAATATTTTAATAGAATATAGTTAGAGAAATGTAGAATATACTGCAATGTGGTTGGGTGAAAATGTTAATTTACAGATAGTATTAGTAGAATGATTAAGTGGGTAATGTGTACAAGAAAAGGTTTTTGGGTACTATAGTTTCTGTCAATATTATGAAAGGAAGGGTAATATCGAAGAAGGACTTGCTGAAGAGGAAAAAGTGAATATTGTACATGGGGGGGTGAAGGAGAATAAAAGTATAGGTCATAAATTTAGAACCATTTAGAAGAGTAAATTAAGTGAGGAGGTAGAGAAGGGTAAGTGTGAATGGAAGGTGACATAAGATACTAAAAGTGTTTGTATGAATGCTATTGATTAATGAGGTAGGAGCAGGTATTGCTGGAGCTATTAGGAAGAGGAGGGGATAGGACTGAGGAAGGGGATGGGATAGCTTCACTAAAAATTTAGATGAAGAATGATTGGATAAAAACTGGGGGTAGGGTAGAGGAATGTAGTGAAACCTAGTGTAGTGAGGAAGAATGGAGTGGGTTAGAACCCTTCACAGATGGATGCATTAGTCCACAAAACCAGTGACAATGGAGGCTAGGGCAGGTTTAAACAGCAGTGTGTGTGTAGGGGGGCTTGCTAAAATAATGTGAGTAACTAAACAGGACAATGGAGCAGAGAAAGTTAAAAGTTAAAAGTTGTTCATGGGTAAGAAAGCCATACATTAAAGCCAGTACTAGCTGCTCATGGGCAAGAAAGCCATGTGCATTAAAGTAAAATGACTTTAAAAAGCCTCAAGTACATTAACGTATGAAGTGACATTTTTTATTAGCAGTAGCACTGGCTGCATGTTCAGTGGTACAGATGGTTTTATCAGCTTACCTAGTGGTAGTCTATATACTGTCTGCACTGAGAAATATTTTTTTCAGGCTGCAAATCCACATAGCAGAATAGAGATAATTTTATGCAGAAAGATGAGGAAACCAACAACCTTGAGACTAGGTGGAAGGGGCAATCAAGCAAACCCTGAGCAGCTATGTGCCTGTGTTTGTGGTGGTGGTTGGTAGTTGGTTGTCAATCCACTGTTTCACAACTATAATTATCAATACATCATACTGTGTGAATCTCACACATACTACCACAATGTCCGTCACTGAAAGGATATATGACTTATCTGACTTATATTCAATTAGTTGTGATCAATACATTGCTATTTTTTTCTGCATGTCAATTAACATTCATTTTCACCCAGACCTGTGATGCATACTATTTTCTCTGCAACACACCAATATGGTTGTGAAGAAAATGAAAACACTGTCACCTGTGTTATCATGTGTGAAAGGAGATTCATGTATATTTTGGATTAACTTGTATGGTATGCCAGCATGTCTACTTGGGAAAATGTAAATAAATTTTAAAATGTTGAGTATTTCCCTATTTATACAGAATGTTTGGAGAATCTGTCAGTGTTTTGATGCATTTTTAATTGCACATGTTTGATAGGGACATTCTAAAGTACTGTGGAAAATCAGATGCACAGTGAGTGGTGTCATTAAAACATTCCTGGCTGATAAATGAATATTTAAACAGCTAATTGACAGAAAAATAACTTTTTTCAAGCAGCTGACTATTATTTTTAAAATAAGAGAGTTGAGACACAGTTTGTCAAGTGCTGAGCTTTTTTGTGAAGTACAGTCATAGTGCTGAGCAGTCAGTGGACACCAATGAAAGAGAACTCACCAAAAAAACTATAAGACTGCCTTTTGCCTTGCTGTTATGTGCTGCATTAGATTAGGGACAATATTCTTTAGTTAGATTAAGAAAGCTTAGTTATTAAGATAGAGTTTTTCTAAATAATGGACTCCTATCCTGCAGCTTAATTTTACATTTCTGGTGATTGAGTTATTGAAAGCTATTGATTTACATTCTTATAATCATTTTACGTACTATTAAATGTTTTTCATTACTTTACATTGTGTCTGGACATCAGTGTTTTTCTTTAGAGATTAGAGAGTGTTTCTACCTGTTTGATACTACCCAGGTCACATCTAAGGCCTGGTCACTTATGGTCATAGCTATCATTTATTTTGATATTTAATTTTCATAATTGGACACCCCTTGAGAAGGGCACGAAGACACTCTGATTGGTGGCACAACTCCCATATTATTTTGGAGAAGGGACGCAGCTGGAAATCTGTGTCAGGCTTTCCAGGAAGTGCTTGGATGTGTGAGATTTAAATTTACTTTCTGTGTGTGTATCAGAGGTCTTAAACTGGGACACATTGCTCTGAAGCATATAAAAAGAAAATACATTTGGGGTGGACAGAAGTATATAGTCTGGTCCCAGCAAAATAGAGCATATTCCTGTTGTGCTTTTAGGGGAAATTTTGAAATATTACTTCTGTTTAAGTGACAGTATCATATTGTTGTCAGTAGTGAGGATTGAAGGTGCTTAGTTACTGACGCAGGATAGTAAGGCATGTCATTTAATTGATGGCAATCTGGTGGGATATAGCCAAACGTTACATTTATTGGTGCCAGTGGTGTGGGATTTTTAACTGGATCTCAGTAGCCTGTGGGTAGTTATCATTAATGGGCACACTCTTGACAGCCACAAGGTAAACATTCAGAATCTCAATCCACCACAGTTTTATTTATTTATTTATTTATTTTTAGTTAGATAGTCAGGGATAGCAGGCATGGATGTCAGCAGAAGATATTAGCAAGCTGACAAAGATTTATTTTGCTAAGGAGTGTGAAGCCCTCTGTTGCATACCAACCTTACCAAGGAAGCAATGACTTCAGTCTTGTTTGCAGCCACAACTCAGACCAGCAGTTCAGAGAATATCCAGTTTGGTGTTGGTAATTTGCAGCCTGCCAAGATGGGACAGTCCACATTTTCTTTGGAGGACTTGAGAATCCATCTGGAGTTAGAGAGGCTGTGCCTGGAGGCCAAACATCTTGAACTGAAATCAGCAGAGAAAATTTGCCTGGAGACCCAATGATGGCAGGCTTAGGAAAGGGAGAAGCAGTGCCAGTATGAACTGGTGGTCAGATATTAAGAAGTCAAGAAAAATGTGAGACGGCGCCAACATGAAGTGGAGCTTTTTACCCTTTGAGTGGGTCATGGTAGTAATGGCAAAGGGAATAGCTAGTCCCCAGAAGTCATATACATCAGTAAACTTTTACATCAGTACAGGGATGGGGATGACTTTGATAGTTTTATTCATATTTTTGATATGGTATGTAGACAATATGATGTTGAGTTTGAGCTCTGGGTTCAGATCCTGACTCCCTTACTGCATTGTAAAGTTGTTCAGGCTGCAGCAAAGTTAAATGATGTAGAGTGTTTGAATTATTATATAATGAAATGCTGTTTGCTTGACTGTTTCAAACTAACACCTCAAGCATATAGAAAAAAAGTTTCATGAACATAGACACAAGGCAGATGAAAGTGTACATGATTATATTGATGACTTAAGTACTTACATTCACATATGGGGGAGTGGCTGTCAGGTCACCAGTTTTGAGAGACTGGCAGACCATTTGGTGAGTGAAAAAGCCCTCAGTACTTTGCCTGATGACATGAGAGTCTGATTAGCAGACCGTGAGTGCAACTCTGCAGAGCATCTGGGGAGAAAAGAGGATCTCTACTTGGCAAGGTAAGCAGAGCACCACTGCATAGGAAAGAGATAACCAGTGCTGTATATGGATATAAGGGAACCCATGGGGGCAGTCTAAACCAATCCAATAGATTACACCATTAACGGGGGAAACTACCAATCCAAGTGCATGGTTACAGATTAGATGTTTCAAGTGTAACCAGAAGGAACACATAGCAGTCAAATGTCCATCAAGGCAATGTGAGAAACAATATGTGAGGGAGAGAGCCAGCAAGTGGTGATGATAAACTGCCAGTGATAAGCTATTTAGAAACACCTGGGGTGCCAAACTATCACCAAAATATATATCCTATCTTAGTAGATGATAAACAGGTAACTGCTAAGAGGGACACAGCTTCTGATATAACTGTTGTGAGGCCTGCAGTGGTTAGAAAAGAGCAGTTCTTGCTTGGGAAGTCCACTCCAGTTAGAACATTGG
>NC_056746.1:715936279-716003779 GCF_019279795.1 Protopterus annectens
TGGAGTAACTGAATACAAACACACACACACACACACACCAGTTAACCATAATGAGAATATAACTCTTCCCTACCCATCCACAGAACACAGTATTTAACACAAGCATCACAGTACAGGTCTGGCTTTTATAGACTCAGATAACACTTTATAGCTGATAGCATCAGCAGTGTATGTTTGTGAAAAGATGTTGGGAGGACTGTATGAAAGGGATGCGTAGGCATGCATGATTGTCATATGAAATCACAGTAAACTAACTGGAAATTGAATGAATTATAAAACAATGATGCTTCAGAAGGTGACCAGAATACTTTATATATAAAAGCTATGTTGTTTTGTTTGACAACTTTTACTACATGTGATCCCAGTCTTGAAACAATTGTATTTTTCTTAAGGAAGGATTTTGTTTATATTTCTAGGTCTGGATAGTTTCCTGCAGCTTTGTGCCTAGTACAGAAACACTTGAGTCACTGTTATGGAGTTTAATAAAAGGTGTTTGAAGAGAGGCAGCACTAGAAAAGAGAAAAAGGTGATTGTAACATCTTTCCCTTATTCTAAGTACAATAACTATACAAATCAATATATGCATTTTTCTTTTTTTTAGACATGGAAACAATTACAGACAATCCATATTCTTATTAGGCATGCAGTATTCCTTTCCCAGTAGTATCTCTAAGGGCTAATCAATTTAATTTTTTTCTAGTAGCTTACTGACCAAAACTGGCCTGTTGTCAGCAGGAGAGTTGGGTATGGCCATTTTATAAGGGTCACTTGACTGCATTTTTCCTGACTGAAGGCACTGAATTTTGATAGAAGTAAAGATTGTAGATATGCTGAAGAAGGGAGAGAAAGAGTTTTCCATCTGCTTTGATAAACCAAAGGTGGGAAAATGTCTTCTCCTGTGGAGTATCATTTCAGAATTGTTTCCTAATATGGTTTCAGCTTCTTTGGAATTAATTTTTCTGAATTATAATGAGGAATGTATTTAGATGAAGGAATTATCTGAGGTATGGGGATGGATGCAAATGAATAATGGGCAAAGGTAGGAGACTGAATTACTTTAAAAATGAATTCTTTGGTGGTCACACACTATTTAGAGGATTGGATAGCACTGTTTTTGGAGGAGTTTGGTTATTTGTTATACCTGTTAATAGGTTAAATCGCTTAAATAATTTCTTTAGGTGGTTGGGCCTATGGTTGCAATGGAAAGTGGCCTTCTGTCTGTAAATTACATTTTTTCCTCAAATTGCTTAATAGAGAAGATCTATCTTGTGATACGTGTGAGCATATTTGTTTACAAATAAATCATGATTTTAACTCTGAGCTTTAATGACTTAGTTATTTGGCCATCCTTCTGTTATGCAAAGATTTGTGAAGATGTGTTGACTGGGGAAAGTTTATTTTCTGAGGGAGAGTGCAATATAGATAGTGGATTTTACTGATTCTTTTGGATCTTGGCAAGCTAGAAATGTTGTTCTACTATTCTCTACTAAAATGGCTTGAAGACTACTGCCTTGAAACCAGAAACTCATTCATCTTGTAGCTGGTACAAGCTGCCATGGAAGCTCAACCAGAAATATGAGTTTAGGCAAGCAACTACTGCACCTTACCTGAATACGTACTCAATTTAGAGTAAGGTAAATGTAGCAACTGTAGGGATGAAGAGGAGAAGGAATGGGTTAGAAGTGTAGATTAAGCAGTGGGATTTAGGCATAATGATTAGGAGGCAGGTTAGGGTTAGGGAGAAGGAGTAGAATTTTAGGGTTAGGCAGTGAGAAGAAAGTTTTATGGCTATTGATTGGTAGTGGAGTTTCACAGTTAGAGAGTGACAGGGGAGTTTAAGTGTTAGGAAATAGAAGAAGAGATTTAGGGTTAGGGAATGGCAAGTGAGTTTAGGTTTAGAAAGCTATAGAGGAGTTTAGGATTAGGTAACGAACAGAGAATTTAGGTTTAGGGATGTGAGAGGAGGACTGTTAGGGTTGTAGGTTTATGATGTGACTAGTAACTTTAGGGTTAGGTTCAGGGATTGAGTATGCAGTTTTGGATTGCATGACTGATAAGAGATATGTTTAGGGAGGGGCTGAAGTTTTAAGGTTAGTGTGCAAGGATTCAGGTTAAGAACTGAGCAGGAGTTTTACAGTTAGATTTAGGGTTCTGGTACAGCTATGCATTTTAATAGGGTCCAGTGCTGGTAAGGTAAAGCAGTTAAATAAGACTGAGATAGTGGAAATTAGAACATTTGCCTTTTTGAGCAAGTGGCCACAGGTAAATGTGTAGAATGCCAACACTTGCAGTAGTCCTAAGAACTGGGCCACTGTCTACTTTGTCTGGGTGGTTTGTGAAGTTTCTGCTAGATTTGGTTTTGAAAGTGATTGTGAGGGACTCACAAGAGTTTTCTAGATTACTAATTATAAATCTGTTTGGGCATTGGTCAATCAAAGAGTGAAAATGTAATATAACTGAGGAGATCTTTTTTTAAACACCTTTATTGAATTAAGGATCTTGTCAGGGATATTTGAAACACCAATTGATTCCTTCTTTCATAGTTTGTATGTGTCGGTTTGAGATCATTTGCGCTATCGCTATATCAACTGTGTATTCATTTATGTTTTTTAATTTGTTTTACCAAGACCACAAAGATTAAGACTGAGCTATCCTAAGAAAACCAGGGAGAAATATATGTAGCCAGAGTGTGTTAATATAGCTTTACATTTTTGAAATTTTGAAATTTGTGAATGAGAAAAGTAAGAAAGTCAGGCATCTGCTAGGTGAAGGGAATACCCCCTTTCAAGTCAAATGCTATTATCAATCAGAATCATGTTCTGCTCTGGAGGCAAGTAGATTTTATACAGTATTTGATTTCTGCATCCAATTCTTTGATTCAGTCTTGTAAATATGTATAGTTATAACAAGGCAAACATGCATGGAAGCCATGGGTGTGATTTTTTTTCTGTTATTGATAGTCATTTTTGTCTCACTACTATAGGGATCTGAAACTTGTAGCAGACAAACCTCACACAAACCTTATCAGCGTAATTCTGGTTGAGAGAAGACACCGCATGCCATTTCTAGCTGCTTTGACTACATTTCCTTTTACTTTGAAGATTGCAGCCCTTGGCTTAGTGTGCTATCCCTCATATAACTCTCATGGTCATATGAGTTTGAAACACCTGCAATATTCTGGTATTGCTACAATATCAGATGAGTGGATGTGGTATCGTGTTTACCACAGTTGCAGTTCATTTTTCCTGTTTTGTTGAGTATGATGATACAGACAAGGAATGAGACTAATTTTCAATGTTTCACATTCTTGTCCTTTCTCCATTTCTGATCACGGAGACAGTTTATTTAAATAAAAGGTATGGGGCAGAATAGGTTTGCCCCCTTCAAAAAGTGTCACTTATATTTTTATTCATTTTTCAATTATAGTCACCGTCTATCGTTTATATAGGCATATGTAGTTTACCAGTTTGGTAGGCAATGTTAAGGCCGCAAGCTGTCATTTAGCTTCTTTGTTGTATCCTGGGTTCGATTCACTTGGTTTCTACTTTCCAACTTTTTTGATTCTGAGTAAGTCACTTAAATACTCCTCCTATGTCACCCCTGACCTGGAGAAACATGTGTCCTGTGTACTTACTTGGTTAATAAGTAAACTAGTGAGTGTGTGTGTGTGTGTGTGTGTGTGTGTGTGTGTGTGTGTGTGTGTGTGTGTGTGTGTGTGTGTGTGTGTGTGTGTGTGTGTATCTATAGTATACATATATACACATATATTAATCTCTTTTGGATGAGATTTTAAACGGAGATCCCATTTGCTTGAGCTGATGGTATCTCAAGTAGATGCAAAAGATCACTCAGCACTTAATTAAAAGAACAAGAGTCCTTTATTAAATGCATTATTTACATTTATTTATTTAGTTAGTTAGTTATTGTCATTTGTTAACCGGACTGGTCCATTTGAGCCAATGGCCCATTTTCAGTGGAAACCAGAGGAGAAAAGCTCCAATTGCAAATTACAGTCATTCAAAAAAGAAGTTACATCTCAAAAAGAATTTATACATCAAAAGATGATAACACAATTAAATTGTTTTGTACAGGTTTTTGTATAAATTAATTTATGTACAGTATCAACATGATGGTGTGGAAGTAAGGAGAAAAAAAAAGAATTATTTACACATAGAGGGAGTTGAAAAATTTTTCCAAGGAAGAGGGGCAAGAAGAGAAGAAAATGAAAAGATGGTGATAGTAAGGAAGAGGTATTAGGAATCAAGTTGGGCTAGACAGAGACAGAACCAGGTGTTCTGTAGGTAGTGCCTGAGTGCTAGTTTGAATTTTGACTTATGGGGGATATTTCTTATATTGTAAGGAAGAGAGTTCCAGGATTGAGCCACTGCCAATGTTTTTAGATGGTTTGTATATGTCTAGCAGATGTTTGTCTAATGAATGGAGTTGATGTTGGGGGGTTATATTGTGATACAATATTAGAGCTAGTGGGGCAGGATGTGGGGTTATAACAAACTGAGTGTATTATAAGCAGTTGTGGAAGGAGAAGTTGTTTTGGGAACTCAGGCCATTGCAAAGATTTAAGGGGAAGGCAGTCATGGGATTAATAGGAGAGGTTAGCAGCAAATTTAACTATTTTATTGTAGGTTTGTTCTAGTTTGCTAAGAAGAGAAGACTGACAGCAAGGACTGGGTACATATTATGCAATATTTACAAAATATTTACAATCATCTTCACATATTATTCCATCTCCTTTATAACTTCATATCTATACATTTCTTTTCTTTTCTTTTCTGCTCTTATACATGCATCTTATGACCGCCACCCTTTTTCCCCCACAGGCAAAATGTTAATTTTTCAATATTTCTGCCAGTGTTCATTTTTCGTTGAATTTGATCTCATCCAGTCTTAAATTCCATGTAGTCCATATTATATAAAATATCTTTTTTATCCATTCTTTTACAAAGTCTTTATTCTTATTTTTATAATAACTATATTCCAGCATATACATGCCTATATGTTCTATGTTTTTAATTCCAACATATACATGTCTATATGTTCTATGTTTTTAATTCCTTCCAAACACTTATATTTACTTAACTTTTTCCATAATTTCTTTACCCTTATACATTTTATAAATACATGTTCTGTTGTTTCAACTTTACCACAATGAATACGTATTATTTCAACTTTTGTTTTGTATGGAATATTCACCTTCACTGGTAGTTTTCTAATGTACAATCTCCACAAAAAAATCTACACTCCACATATATTTTTTATACCATTGGATTTTCAGTTTTATTGCTTTTATTCTATCCTCACAAATTCTTTGCAATGGATAAACACAATAAAAAATGTTCACCATATTTGATTACCATATTTTCTTTTTTTTCTAATATATTGTTTATGCTTGTTTTCCATAATATTATTTTCTCTTGAGTTTGCTTTTATTTCCCCATTTACAGTGGCTTTTTCTCTTTATAATTTGTTTATTATGCACCGTGTATTTTTATATTTTTCTTACATTACTACTCTTATTAACAACATTTTTCTTACTTTATCCATTTCAATACTTTATATAAATTTAATGATGTTGCATACACTATCGAATTTATCAATGCCAATCCTCCGTCTTCCTCTTTAACATGCAATACACCTACCTTTTTTTCACAGGATTTAATCTGAATTCTCACATAAATTTAAACATAACTGGCATTAGTTCTTACTTGCATTGTACTGGAGTCATATAAACATTTCATAAGCACACAATTGTGCCCAGTAATACAAAATTTATTAAATAGACTTTATTTTTGTATGACAATTTAATTGTTCTCCAAAATAAACATATATTTCTTATTTTTTTCATGTCTTCCCATTGTTAGATTCCATATGTCTCATTTCCATATATCACACATAGTATTTTAATTTCTTTCATGTTAAATTGGATCTAACATGTTGTAGCTTCTTACCCAAACCCTAGACACTTCTCTTTATTTATACTAATACCTATGGGATTCAGATATTTCTTAAGTATGTTTATAGCTTTTTCTAGCCATTCCTTATTTTGTGTTACCAATACTATATCATCTGCATATGAACACATTGTTGGCATTTTAATTCCTTCCATTGTTGTACACTGTGTGACTTGCAGTGATGTATTAATTGTGATTACTACTGCATTCATAACTAATGCAAACAAAATATTACTTTTTGAACATTCCTGTGTTAAACCATGTTTTATGTTGATTCCATTGCTTAACCACCCATTCACTACTACTTTCACTTTATTTCACTCATATGCTGTAACAAAAATATTTTGTATCTTCTCACTTATATTATTTCATTATGTCCCATAGTATTTCATGTTGTATCTTATTAAATGCCTTGTCATTGCCACCTACCATTATTTAATATAACTGCAAATGATCTTATTATTATTAGCAATTGTTGACCTTCTTTTCCCTGTCCTCAAAATATCATATCATCCAATATTTTATTTACTTTATTTTCCAATCTTATTTCCATAACTTTCATAAAAATCTTATAATCTGCATTATTAAGCATTATGGGCCTTAAACAGTTTCTTAAATCTTCCCTCTGGCCTTTTTTCATATCAGTTTTATGTCTCCAAGAGATATTTCTTCCTGTCAGAAACCTTCCTCTCACCATTAATTCAATAGTTGTACAAAATACTTCTTCTCTCTACATATGATATTCTATTCCACACAGTCCAGTTGTTGATTCTAAGTTCTCCATTCTTAATGTTTTATTTAGCTCTTCTATTTGTATTTCATTTTCTAACTATTTATTATCTTTTTTCTGTTAGCTTTTTAACCTTTTACTTCTGTTATTTTTTAATCTTATTTTCTTGATATTTCTTTATTATATATTCCATGACTACATTCATTACTTCCTGTTGATTTCCTACACTTTCTCCTTTTTCAATTTTTATTACCCTTATTATTCTTTTGTTCTCTTTTACTATATTACTTAAATAAGCTGCAATCTATTCTTTTATCCCTTGTAGAAAATATCTTTGTTTAAATACTTTTTAATATTTACTTGATTTATCTCATATATTTCTTTCTCTCTATCAAAAATGTATTTTTGTTTCTAACTAAATCTGTGATTGCATTATTGCTAACTTATTTATATTTTTCTTTCTTTTTCTTATTATACTTTCCCATTCCAAATAGCATTTTTATATTTGTATTTAAAGTTCATCGACATACCATAAAGTTCTTATAACAATATTTTATTCCCACATGATTTATCCATAATTGCATAATCATTTCTTCACCTTCTTTGTCTATTGTTAATTATTCCAAATTTTAACTTACACTTTTAATGATTTCCAACACTACTTTTATACCCTCACTCATTTTGTTTCTTAAATCACAGCTATTGTTATGTCCATAGTTACACTAACATATTGTAATGTCTTTTTAAACATATTCTCCCTTCTTTTTTGTAACATATGCATACATTGTATAATTCTGTAGATGTTCTTTTCACTCCTGATATATTATTGTTTTCTACACATTATAACCAGAATATAATCTAAGATTTTTACTGATTCCTTGCAAAGCATTCCTATACCTGAGCGTGTTTCTTTTCCTATATTCCAAATAATCTTATTATCTTATAACTTTTCTTTCTATAGTCTCTCTTCTTCTAATATTCTTATGTTTTATGATCATATTCATGTCCAGTGTTGCCTACCATTGTAATACTTCTATTCTTTTTTACATGTTTATGCTATTCACATTAATTGCTACAAACATCATTCTATTTATTTTACTTTTCCTATATTATTGTGGCTAATGCCCTTTCTTATTTTACTTTTTTCTTTCTTGTTCTCTATCTCTTTCATTCCTAAGCCTATACATTTTCTACTCCCATCCTTACCATTTTTCCAATGGAGTACTTTCTTCCTTTCACTTCTCTCCAAGTCTTCTCTTCTTTTCAGCAATTTCTGATATCCCTTCATACCTTATTATTTCTTTTTTCTTTAACTTTATTTTTACTCCCAATATCCATTATTATTGTTTGCTTATTGTGTTCTTTTCCTTCCTCTTGTAGTATATTTTCATCATGTTCTATTTCCTCTTCAATATCTTGTTCCTCACTTGCTTTTATTTTATTTTGTTCTATAATTTCTTTACAATACATCCATAAGTACCCTGTCTTTTCACATTTAAAACATTTTAGTTTGCATTTTTATTTACATTGTGACCCACTTTACCACAGATATAACACTTTTATCACAGGTATTTATTAAATGATCAAATTTTCCACAAACCAACACGTTTTTTGTTGCCTACAATATTTTCCTGTACCCCATTGCCATCCACACTTATCATAGTTGGAATGAGTTCAATGTACTCATTTTCCATTTCAGTACTGCCTTATATCCCCATTCCCTAGTCCATAAAGCTCTGATGTGAGAGTGTTCAATCTCGCCGTTTGTTTTCACAAATGGGTGTCGGCCGCTTAGCAAAGCTCTGCATCTAGGAGAAGCTCGAGACCAACCTACCTCCCACAATTCCCTCTGCCTCTACCTCAGATCTAGTTTGCCGCTGCAACTGATTGCATCGATTTTGAGAGTTCTTACCAACTTTGGGAAGATAAGCTAATTTCTTCATATATTTTTCTTGTAAAATCTTCTGTTTTTTGTTGGGTCTTAACTTTAGTGTGTGTGTGGTGTGTCTAGGGTCTCCTTGTTGACTACACCATATATATATAATTTATATATATATATATATATATACAGTTTAGTTTCCTTAGGGCCTACCCCTCATAGTTTCTAACTTAGGATTGATACTTGCAGTTTTTATTACTGTGTTGCTGGTCTTGTATCTAACTGTCTCAAACGGTTATTTGGTACTTGTACAGTTTTTTTTCTTTCTACAGGATGTCTGAAAAAGCCAAGTCTGGCTTCAAGAGGTGTCAGTGTGGGCAAAAGATGTCTGTCACTGACAACCATAGCTCCTGTGTCTACTGTCTTGGCCCTCTCCATCTACAAGAAGACTGTTCTATTTGTCATTCTTTTAGTGGAAGGGTCATGACAGATAGACGCAGGAAGCTTATGGATAGAGGTCTTTTGAAGCCTGCCTTCCAAGAGCAGCTTGACAAGTCGGACCAGGCTTCTAAGTCCTCGAAGGGATCGAAGACATTGGAGCCCACGTCATCGGCTCCGAGTTCTTCGTTTAAAGTTCATTCACCGGTTCCACAGACTTCGGGGCTGAGTGTCGAGCTTCTTACTGTGACCGAGCCTCGAGTCTTGGAACCGGTGTCGGAGCTTCCACCTCCGGCTATATTGAGGTCGGTACCGTCCTCGGTTTCTTCGACCCGTTCTTCCAGGCCCCTCTCCGACACCGACGTAGATCGTGTGGTGCAGAAGTTAATGGAGAACATGGCCCTGTCCAAGCTCATTGCAGTCTCCTCCCAATTGGTGTCGATACTCGAAGGCCTTCCCTTATCTCTATCTGATCCTCCTCCAAGGCCTACACAGCTTTCGGAGCCAGGAGATGTTGATCTGATGATAGTGGAGCCCTTGGTGCTGGAACCGTCCCTTCCTCGGTCGGCACTGTTGACCTCGACTCCGTTGGAACCATTGGCGGACTCGCGGAACCGACGATCCCTCCTTGGCTCCGGGACCAAGAGTCGAACCGATCTTTCGGTGCCGACTCTCCCCCTCGGTGCATCGGCACGGATCACTTCGGCTCCGTCCTCGGGGTCGATGCCCTTGGCCTCCGTGTTGGAGACACTTCCGCGTTCTTCGGAACCGGGGGACTCCTCGACTCGGGGTCTGGGAACCTTCAACCTCATGAGGAAGGTATTGTCTTCTCAGACAACCACTTCAACGGAAACAACTTCTCTCTCCCATAAAGGTCCGTTGTCTACTTCTGCACCCACGACTACCCATAAGCGTAGAGCACCAGTGTCTCAGCCACTCCCGGAGGGAGCCCCTTCTTCCTTGGAGGCCTCATCGAAAGCCCCTCCCGATGATGTCCCGAGGAAAAAGTTGTGCAAGAGGAGGCACTTAGATTCCCCACAAGAATCTTTAACATCGGATACTGACTTAGATGAGTCAGAAGGGTCCCCAAAATCACCCTCAGAGGATGTCTCCTTTGCTGACATCCTGGAGATCCTGAAGCAGAGAGGTGATTGGCAGGCCCTACCTCCTTCTGAGGATGAGTCGGTTCTGCTGAAGGCATTTGGTGCTCGCCCTTCCTCCTCCTGGGTCACTCCGCCCTTCGACGAGTTAATGGAGTTAATTGCTCGAAGGGCGTGGGAGGCACCTGACACAGTGGAGCAGTTCCCAGGAAACCTACCAAATACATAACTGCCCCTCAGGACAAGTCATACCTTACTAAGGGAGTTCCAGTGGACGCTATGGTGGTGGCCGCAGCCACTAAAAAGGAGATGTCCGAATCTTCCTCGTCTGTCCATCCCCCTAACAGAGACTCTAGGACCATGGACAGATATGGGAAGTGCATTTTCAGTTCAGCGACTTTTTCCATGCGATCGCTGAACTACTTGACACACTTCACATGATTACAGAGGGATCTAGTCAAAGAGTTGGGAGATACCCTCCAGGGTAATACAGATGCTGCTGTCTCGAACAAAGTTACAGCACAGCTCAACACCCTTACATCCATAGTGAACTCGTCCATGAGGCTCATCTCGTATGTGGCCGAAGGGTCGAGTAGGGCTGCAGCTTCAGCGATTGCTCTTTGTAGACAATCCTGGATGCAGCTGTGCTCCTTTGCGGAAGCCTTCAAGTCTTCCTTTACTAATGCCCCTTTTGATGGTGCCACTCTTTTTGGCCCCAAAGTAAAGGAGACCCTAACCCAGTGTGAGCAGGAAGGAAAGACTCTGTCAGCTGTCGGAGTCCATTTTTCCACCCCATCCAGACTGTACCCCAAAGGGCAATGAGGTGGAAAGATGTGGTTTCGTAAACCCCAGGGTTCTTTCCCAGGCACACAGGGTGATGCCCCCCCCCAGAGGCAGAGGAGGGAGCAGAAATGGAAGACGTTGCTCTGGCGGCAGAGGGGGTCCGCAGAATCAAGGTGACAGGGATACTATCCCTGGGAAGCCTTTCCAGCACTCCTGAGAGGAGGCCCGACTGTCCTGCTCTGGAGGCAGTTGGGGGTTGCTTAGCTTTATACCCTCAGGCCTGGTAAAGCCTTACTTCAGACAATTGGGTAAAAAGCATTATCACCAGAGGTTACAAAATCCCCTTTGTATTTCCCCCATTACCACAAAAACGGTTTCCAGATGTACCACCCCATCTGCAAAAACCAGCAGCGATAGAAATCTCGAAGCTGCTAGAAAAAAGAGTCATCCAACCAGTCCCGGCGGACCAAAGAGGATCCGGAACTTACTCAAGGTTCTTTTTAGTTCCAAAAAAGACAGGGGACTGGAGGCCGATTCTGGACCTAAGCAATCTCAATACATTTGTGAAGAAAGAAAAGTTCTGGATGGTCACGCTTCAATCGATCCTTCCGTTTTTACAGAAGGGCAACTGGATGTGCTTAATAGATCTCAGGGATGCTTACTACCACATCAAGATGGCCAGAGTGTCCAGAGATCATCTGCGCTTCCAGCTGGGAGCCAGTCATTTTCAGTTTCGGGCCCTGCCCTTTGGTCTAACCTCAGCCCCCAGGGTTTTCACCAAATGCATGGCAGTGGTAGCATCTCACTTGAGACGCCTAGGATTCTGGGTGTTTCCATATCTAGACGACTGGCTCCTTACCACCACCACCGAGCATCAACTGATACAGGCCAGGGATTACACAATCAGTCTTTGTGCTCTGTTAGGGATTTCGATAAATTTCGAAAAATCTGCGTTACAGCCCTCACAGCATATTTCATTTATAGGCGCAGATCTGGATACCCGTTCTTTGTTAGTAAAACTACCTTCCACAAGAATAGCTTCCCTACAACAACACTTATCTCTCCTACTACTATCCAAGAAGTGCCCAGCCAAACTAGTCCTGAAAGTTTTAGGGCTCATGTCAGCTTCCCTCATTGCAGTTCCCATGGGGAGGCTACACATGAGAATTCTCCAGTGGCTGCTCTTCACACAGTGGTCGTGCCAGCAGTTACCGCTGACACATGAGATTCACATAACAGAGTCCTACAGAGCACACCTGTCTTGGTGGTTACAGGATCACAACCTCATCAGCGGCTGACAGTTTGTGCTACACAACCCAACGACCACGGTGACCACGGACGCTTCCCTGATAGGGTGGGGGGGCATCTTTCAGGGAAAGACAGTCCAAGGCGAATGGTCCAGCTTAGAGTACAACCTGCACATAAATGTTCTAGAGATGAGGGCAGTGTTTCTAGCATTGCAACACTTCTCCCCCTTTCTACCTCTAGGGACTATTGCAGTACAGATGGACAACATGTCCGTAGTCTGGTACATAAACAAACAGGGAGGAACCAGGTCTTACCAGTTGTGCAGAGAGGCCATGAGAATTTGACAATGGGCAGAGTCCATGGGTCGCTTTCTAATAGCAATGCACATCCCGGGGTTATCCAACGTCGTAGGTGACAGGTTGAGCAGAGCCATCCTGTTACCTCACGAGTGGTCCCTCAATCAGAAAGTGGCGGAAAGGATTTTCCGCAAATGGGGCCAGCCTTGCTGCGATCTGTTTGCGTCTCCAATGAACACCAAATGCAGAAGCTACTTTGCCCTTTTACCCCCTCCAGGGGATGTCCCCAGGGATGCTCTGATTCACGATTGGCCCCCGGGTCTCCTGTACGCTTTCCCTCCTATACCACTGATCCCGAAATTTCTTCAGAAAGCCAAGGACCAGGAAAGGACTATAATTCTCATTGCCCCATTCTGGCCTCGTCAGATTTGGTTCCCCTTTCTTCAAGCCCACCAAATGCAGGAGCCCTGGATTCTGGACCCAGTGCCAGATCTACTGACTCATTCGTCAGGGGCTCCTCACCCGTCACTCCTATCCCTCAAGTTAGCAGCCTGGCTGCTCCGCTTCCCTACTTAGGCAGGTCTGATCTTCTATCTCCGGCGGTCCAGAACATTCTGGTCGCCTCCCATAAGGCTTCCACTACTAAAATCTATACCAGTAAGTGGAAACATTTCGCCCACTGGGTGACTACACAGCATTTGGATCCTTTAGTAGCCCCCCTAAACAAAATTTTGGAATTCCTGTCCATTCTGTTTCACCAAGGAGCCTCTACTGCCACTTTAAAAGTTCAGTTGGCCGCTATTTCCAACTTTCACATAGGAGAAAATGGAGCTCCCATTATGGCTCATAGGCTTTGTAAAGCCTTCATGAAAGGGACCTTTCATCTCAGAACAACAGTTAGGTTACCTACAGCTCCTTGGAATCTAAATTTACTCTTATCCCAGTTAATTTTACCACCCTTTGAACCAGCTTCTTCCTGTTCCTTAAAGTTCTTGTCCTGGAAGACTCTTTTCCTAGTAGCTATCACTACAGCCAGACGAGTATCAGAACTTCAGGCACTTTCCATCAAGCAGCCATATTTAATTTTTCACCCTGACAGGGTATCATTACGCACCAACCATTCCTTTCTTCCTAAGGTTTGTTTGGTTGCCAACATTAATCAGTCCATTGAGCTTCCTACATTTTTCAAGAACCACTCCAACAAGCTGGAATATATGTTACACAAATTGGATGTTCATAGACAACTCAGATTCTACCTGGATAGAACTAAGGACCATAGGAAAGCGGACCAACTATTTGTAGCCTTTGCGGACAACAAAAAGGGCATGGCAGTGATGAAGTGCACACTTTCTAAATGGTTAACTGATTGTATAACCTTCTTGTATTCTGCTTCAAACCAGATTTTGCCCACCAAACCTAAGGGACATTCTACTAGGTCAGTTTCCACATCTCTGGCTCATGCGGCTCGTCTGCCATTGGACACTATTTGTGCAGCCGCCACTTGGTCTAAACCGCATACATTCATCACTCATTATAAAGTTGATAGGACTTCCAGGGATAGAGCATCTTTTGGTTCCACTGTGCTCAGGAACATTCTTCCGTGAGTCACTCAGGGTAACGGAGCTAGGGACGCTACCCATTTGTAAGAACAAACAGCGAGATTAAGCACTCTCACATAAAGAAGTTATGTCCTTACCATAACGTTCCATGTGGAGTGTTCATCTCACCTTTGTTCTTACATCCCCACCCTCCCACCCTCAGGTCTGGAAGATCGTACGGATTTAGAAGTCTGGTCTGTTTGTCTCCCACTAATGGTCTCTCTGTTGTTCCTACTGGCTTGACCTAGTTACTGTTCCTTATGTATACTTAGGTATCCCTTTTATACTTGATTGCCTTTGTTATTGCTGGATCTGGTCTTGTTTTGCAAACTAGATCTGAGGTAGAGGCAGAGGGAATTGTGGGAGGTAGGTTGGTCTCGAGCTTCTCCTAGATGCAGAGCTTTGCTAAGCGGCCGACTCGGAGCCGAGGATCGGCTCCGACACCCATTTGTAAGAACAAAGGCGAGATGAACACTCCACATGGAACGTTATGGTAAGGACATAACTTTCTTTTATCATACATTTTAATAATGTCTGTGACATGTCTGCACACAGTCTTTAAATATTCTTTTAATGTCTCTTTCTCCACTTCAGTTCTAAATTGAATGCATACCTTTTTTGTTTTTGCTCCTCTATTGAATACTTGAAAAATGTATGAATTACACAGATTACTATCTTTCTTTAATTCATATTGCCCTAAAAACATTTCCATGCGTTGTCTTGTTTCAAATATAATGTCACAAAAAGGGTATTAATGTGTATAAAAGCTCTTATCTCTTGTAGAGAAGTACCCCACTGGTGTTATTATATTGTCTCAAATATCATGCTTATCTAGTTATTTTTTATTTTTCTGCTTATCCTGAGTAGATATTTTTGCTTTCTTGTTTCCATTTTCTTTTTTTCTTTCTTCTCTCCTTCTTTCACTTTATCTGCATATGACTTGTTTTTGCTTCACTATTTCGTCTGCTCATTCTTCCTGTAGCCTGGCCATGATATCTCTCATGATGCTGGTTTCTCACTTTCTGGTTCATTTTGCAATAATAAATCTTGTAATAAAACCTCCTGACTGGAAGGTTATTATATTATTATAATACATCCACTCTATCCCTTGGTTCCACTTTCAAATAACTTTTGCCGACTCAGTATTTCTGAATCTTGTGAAGGTTCAACCACATTCCTTCTTCCACATATCATTATATATCTATTCTCAATGCCTAAAGGTTTTCTTGACATCATATATGCTTCCTTAATTTCTAAATTCTTTTGTGAAGGTTCAGCCACCTTTGCACTACATACAATCTCCTCATTCACTATTCCACCCTCATTGTATACTGTATCTTCATTTTATTGCAAAAACAGAAACAACTCTCAAATTATTATTGCCTTCTTGTTCCACCTCCATGATTCCTCCTGCTTTGTCAGACTGCCAATGCCGCAGGAATGGAAGCAGGAAGTGTGACATTGCAATATGTCCACTGCTTAATTAAGTAGTGGATTTTCTCTGATACCCTGCCCAAATTTCTCCTAGTAGTCATATGAATACCACTTTGGATCTCCCCCAAAAAGAGGCCACTAGCCTTGTAGGAATAACCCATTCAAAAAAGGATAAATTAAATAAAAGCAGATAAATAAAACAATAAACATTACTATCTAGCAATTGCATAGCACTTTTGTCTTTAAGTTAATTGCCATTACTCATTTAGTATGGAATGTGAATGTCTTCCTTAATGCTGTATAGTAAGTGCTCTTGTTGAACATATATCAAGTCTGTGGTGTGACATCCTCTTGCTAGTATAATTTCTCATTTCTTGAAGAGGGAAGTCTTGATTCCAGTTTTGTTCTCAAACATTTACAATTCTAATGTCAGAACAAGTAAATTTCTGATAAATTCACTCAGGAATCCATGACCTGTTGACAAGTTGTATTCTATAGTCTTGGGTTTGAGTCTCACAATTTCTACTTGCAGACAGTATGACTTGGTGCAGGTTATACTCCCAGGCTACCCCTGAAAATGTTCAGTTTTGTCCACTGGGATTTCTTAATTAATGAGTAAACAAATAAATCAATAAATAAAACTTACTTTTGCAAATATTAACCGATTTTCCAACTTTTGATTGCATTTACATTGAACCTCAAATTGGTCAATACCAGTTATACCAGTTATACAGGTTTGGCTAGAAGTGTCTACACTGCAACCTCTGTCATTGAATTTTCATATAAAAGTGTTAGCATAAAAAGAAAACAGTTGGAGTTAATGCAATTAAAATGGCACTTTTATTTGTTATATGATATACCTTTGCTCAATGCGGAGTTCTCTGCTATATGAATTTCTGTGGAATATGCAATGCAATTTCTACTGCAACTGCATGCTATTGCAAGCCATCCACCCATAAAGTCAACAAAAATTAGTAATTTAGTAAGCAAATAAATGCATGCATACATACATAAACAAATAAATAAGCAAATAAGTAACTAAATAAATAACTAAAGACTAGATTTAAAGATTTAAGCTTTAAATCACAGTAGGTGGAGCTGCCAATGAATCTGAAAAATTCCAATATACCATGCTACTTCATGCTCCAAGTGAGGAAGCAATGAAGGCACTAAATACTTTTAAACATAAAAAGGAATAGAGGGAGAGATGATGTATGTCTTTTTAGACGAGTTTCAGACTTATTGCAATTCAAAGGAGAATCCAACATATCTTGAGGCATTTATTTTTCACAAGAAATCCAAGGGTTTAGAAATGGGTGATTATCTATGAACTGAAATACTGAACTCAAGACTATGAGTTTGCTTGTTGCTTGGCTGTCTTTAAGAAGTCAAATAGTGTGTATTTCATAGATAATCAGATAAGAGACAAATTGCTAACATAACTTTTATAAAGTGTCGGGTGTATGTACAGCAAGTGAGTGTAAGATATCTCTCTTAAAAATATAATTATGATGGAAATGTGTAAAACAAAATCTGTGAAAAAAAACTGAGTGAGAACAAATCCCAAAGTTACTGACATAAATAAAAATAAAAGTGAATATAAATAAATGCAGCATTGTGATGTAGTGGGATGAACCCCTAACTAAGACCAAGTTGACCCGTAGCTAATTAGCAGCACAGATGCTAGAGGAACTAGTTTGGGGAGGATGTTAGTGAGCAACTATTGCAGTCTCAACAATGCTCCTGGGTAAAAACTGGAGGGAGCCCTAGCTACTCAACTGATAGATGATTAGTATTTTGAACAAATTCTTTTAAGAGGTATACCTCTTATGCAGGGCAGGCATATTTGGCAACACACATGCTTTGACTGGCCAGCAGCAACTGTGGAGCTCAGGTGAGCTATCGTTAAAGGGCTCCCAATAGACTGGGGGAGCTCACAGCATCACACAGACCAGACCAAATCCCAACTGTCTAACTGTCATTTTGCTTTAGGGAACAAATGACCTGATTAAGTCCTCTGTTCAGGAATAAATGGGTCAAGTTTAATGCTTGTCAAACAATTAGTATGATCAAAAGGATTTGTGCTATGCCTTTATAAAATGATTCAAAATTAGTACATTTAACAGCAGAAGTAAAGCAAATGATCAGAGCTATAAATCTGATATACATGTATATTGTCAAGCAATAAACAAATGGCTCACACTGGAACGTTATCCATTTCAAACTAGCAGTATACCCAGGGAAGAGTTAGGAATAGGCATATTTCCAACACTTACTTCAATTGTTTGAAATGGATAGTGTTCCAGTGTGAGCCATTTGTAATATATTAAGGATAACTATAGATTAGATAGGGTCTATATAATTTTGTCGCAAGCTGACAATATCAAATCTGATATTGTCGGCACGATAATATCGAAAGCGAAGAACATCATCCAGGTAAATGTAAATCTCCATAGGGGGAGATTTCCATTTACCTCAATGTAGTGTGGTCTCAGAGTTGGTATATTTAAGTAGCAGGGGTGGGTTGCAGGGGGGCTTGCCCCCCCTGCCTACGCCCTTTAGTTTTTTTTTCTTTTTTGTTTTTTTATACTCATTCGATATTTTACTGCATCGATCAATTGTGTTTGACATTTATTGCTTTGATGCAGTAAATTTTCGACAAGGTAATATAAATGCATTTAGATACAAAAAGAGATACTGACATAGATATAAATATTGATACAGATATAGATATTCTTAGCTTGTCCTCCTTCACAACTGTCATCTTGCTGTTTAACCATTTAATTAATTTGCTTAATCGTAACATTTTTTAACTCAGTCCTATGTGTGAATTCAGATCCAACTTTTCTTGTACCAAGTGCACCAGGTTCTCATTTCCTAGGTAGGTAGATACAGATTTCTGATGCTGTCTTTTGGAATCCAGTCTACTCTCAAAATGTTCCAAAGTGCAGTCATTGAAAAGGTTTAAGGCCTCAAAAGTCTGATCAATATAACTGATGATCTTCTAGTCTGTGCAGCAAAAAAGCAAAGTTATGACTCACATCTCACTAAACTCATAGACATCCTGAATCAAAGAAGCTTCAAATAGAAAAAAAAACAAAATGCAATATTAAAGTAATATGTCATTTCTCAAGAACATATATTGTGTTTTGACTTCTGAAAGTGTCAAATCTAAGTTTAATAAAATCAAATCAATTGTGGCTTTTATGAAATTTCATAACATACCATTCAAACTCCAGAGGAGAGACATGGAGAGAATGTCATTGACAATTAGTGAAGCTGGATTAAAATCAGACACACCTATTTAGCACAAATTATACATTAGACTATCATGCAACTAACACAGACCTACCTCCTCCACTGGCAGCCAAGAGAGCATCAGTCTGTTATTTTTTCCTCCTGTAGCAGAGTGAGGTTTTGGTAAAAAGTGGTGCACCTTAAGTTACAAAGATACTGTTCATATTCTTGGTTATAGTACTAAAGTGCACTCTGGTCATTAGACTGGAGGAGTGAACTGTCTTCTGATATAAAGCTGGGCAGCAACTGAATGGATAACTTAATTTGGCAACTTATATTTGACAATGAATTCAATCTGAACAGTCCCACTCATTGCACATGTCACAAAGATATGCACATAGTGTGAGATGTGTACACAAACACACACACACACACACACACACACACACACACACACACTCACACACACACACACACACACACACACACACACACACACACACACACACACACACACACACACACACACACACACACACAAGCAATATATGATAGTGACAGTGCCCATGAACATTTTTGACAGACAGGTTGTTATCCTTCCCTGATCAGTAATCAAGTAATCACCATACTATGGTTGTGCTTTTCAATTTCTCAGTCAGTTACTGTCTGCATGTCTCTTACAAGTTCATGTAAATTGTTACAGATTTGTCTTAGAAGTTTCTGTAAATATCTAAAAGATTTTACCATAATCTGCCATTTTATGAAATATGGATTATTACGACTTGTCTTAACATACTATGCAGTAGGCTTTAGGCAGGAATCATGTTAATATTCAAATTAATCACTCTCTGGAAAGACATTATTAGATGAATATCATCATCATCTTCTTTTGGCTGTTCCCGTTAGGGGTCGCCACAGCAGATCACCTGTTTCCATTTCTTCCTGTCCTCTGCATCTTGCTCTGTCACACCAACCACCTGCATGTCCTCTCTCACCACATCCATAAACCTTATCTTAGGCCTTCCTCTTTTCCTGTTACCTGGTAGCTTCATCCTTAGCATCTTTTTCCCAATATACTCAGCATCCCTCCTCCACACATGTCCAAACCAACGTAATCGTGCCTCTCTGGCTTTGTCTCCAAACCTTCCAACCTGGGCTTACCCTCTAATATAATTATTCCTAATCCTGCCCACCCTTGTCACACTCAGTGCAAATCTTAACATCTTTAATTCTGCTACATCCAGCTCAAACTCCTGCCTTTTTGTCAATGTCACTGTCTCCAACCCATATAACATAGCTGGTCTCACTACCCTCTTATAGACCTTCCCTTTCACTCTTACAGGTACTCGTCTGTCACAAGTCATTCCTAACACTCTTCTCCACCCACTCCATCCTGCCTGTACTCTCTTCTTCACCTCTTTTCCACACTAACCGTTACTCTGAACTATTGACCCCGTGTATTTAAACTCATCCACCTTCGCCACCTCTACTCCTTGCATCCTCACCATTCCTCTATCCGCCCTCTCATTCACACACATATACTCTGTCTTATTCCTGCTGACTTTCATTCCTCTTCTCTCTAGAGCATACCTCCATCTCTCCAGGGTCTCCTCCACCTGTTCCCTACTCTCACTGCAGATCACAATGTCATCTGCAAACATCATAGTCCACGGGGACTCCTGCCTGATCTCGTCTGTCAACCTGTCCATCACCATTGCAAATAAAAAAGGGCTCAGAGCTGATCCTTGATGTAACCCCACCTCCACCTTAAATGCATCTGTCACTCCCACCACAGACCTCACCGTTGTCACACTACCCTCGTACATATCCTGTACCACTCTTACATACTTCTCTGACACTCCTGACTTCCTCATACAATACCACAACTCCTCTCTAGGCACCCTGTTGTATGCTTTCTCTAAGTCTACAAAAACACAATGCAACTCCTGACATTCTCTGTACTTTTCCATCAACACTCTCAGAGCAAACATCGCATCTGTAGTGCTCTTTCCCGGCATGAAACCATACTGCTGATCACTAATCATCACGTCCCTTCTTAACCTTGCTTCCACTACTCTTTCCCACAACTTCATGCTGTGACTGATCAATTTAATCCCTCTGTAGTTGCTACAGCTCTGCACATCACCCTTATTCTTAAAAATCGGTACCAAAACACTTTTTCTCCATTCCTCAGGCATCCTCTCACTTTCCAAGATTTCATTAAACAATCTGGTTAAAAACTACACTGCCATTTCACCTAAACACCTCCATGCTTCCACAGGTATGTCATCTGGGCCAACAGCCTTTCCATTCTTCATTCTCTTCATAGCTATCCTTACTTCCTCCTTGCTAATCCACTGTACTTCATGATTCACTATCCCTACATCATCCAACCTTCTCTCCCTCTCATTCTCTTCATTCATCAGCCCCTCAAAGTACTTTCCATCTCCAGAACACACTCTCCTCGCTTGTTGGTATGTTTCCCTCACTATCCATTATCACCTTTACCTGCTGCACATCTTTCCTAGCTCTGTCCCTCTGTCTAGCCAATCGGTACAGGTCCTTTTCTCCCTCCTTAGTGTCCAACCTTTCATACAACTCTTCATATGCCTTATCCTTAGCCTTTTCCACGTCTCTCTTTGCCATGCACCTCATCTCCTTATACTCCTGTCTACTTTCTTCATCTCTCTGACAATCCCACTTCTTCTTTGCCAACCTCTTTCTCTGTATACTCTCCTGTACTTCCTCATTCCACCACCATGTCTCATTGTCGTCCTTCCTCTGTCCAGATGTGATACCAAGCACCTTTCTAGCCATCTCCCTTACTAGCTCTGATGTAATTACCCAGCTATTTGGTAACTCTTCACTGCCACCCAGTGCCTCTGGAGATGCACAAGCCAGTGCATTTCTTTGTGCCGGTCCCAAGCCTGGATAAATGGGGAGGGTTGTTTCAGGAAGGGCATCCGGCGTAAAACCTCAACAAATAATTTCATGCAGACACCAATAAATACATTATTAGATGGATATACCACATGATATTTTGCACATTAGTCAATCAACCTTTAACTGATTTCACATCACTGATAACAATCTACGCTGACATAAAGAAGACAAGTTATAAATCATTCATATTATATTAGGTAGTTAGCAAGACGCCAGTTTAATAAGTTAGGTATGGTTAACTAGAATATTGCTTGGCTTGCCTAAGTTACGTGATACACTTTTTGTGTTATAAAACTTAGAACCTGTTTTTCTAAGCAAACTTTAAATTTTAATTTGCAGGCTACTCCATTCTTTTATAATATTTTAGTTGCCATGAAACAGAAAATTCATTACTTCTTTTGCTGGACTTAAATTCCGGCTTGTGATGATTTATACATATTGAATAGTTTTACTGTTACCTGGAATTTTCAGGTATGTTTTTTCTTCTTTATGCAACTGGATATCGTCTAATCTTTTATGAGTATCATTTCAGTAAAACAGAAAGCACAGTAATCATGTAATGAAACCCTGAAAATAAAAATGAAAAATCAAAAAGAAACAGAATTTTATGCAAAGCATGTAAAAGTGTTGTGTTGCAGTTATCACTCCCAAAAATTCAACTGAACTGAACAAAGTAAGTACTAGCTTTTTGTTTGAGATTTAAGAGTTCTACTGCACTATTATATTGAATGCAGAATTGTTACAACATGGTGAAATTATAGGCCTACAACTTCTAATACTGTAAACAAAACAAAAGTGAATGCTGATTTATCAACCCCATGTAAGCAGAAGCTTAAAATCCCAAACACTTAGAACAGCGATTTTTTTCCCAGGGAAGAAAATCGCTGTACCAAAAAAGAAAAAGAAAAACTTTAAAACATTACATAAAGTGGGGGGCTTTGCCTCCCACACACACCCTACTTAAATTTACCAACTCCGAGATCACACTACAGTGACGAAAACAGCAAAATAATGAAGGTGGCCAAGTGATTTCTTTCCCAGGGTCAAGACGCATTCGAAAGAATGCATCTTCAATCATTTTATAGGGAACCTATATATATGCGTATATATATATATATATATATATATATATATATATATATATATATATATATATATATATTTATATATTTATGGGTTCCATACACTAGATCAAATTTTCACTAATTCGAAATAGTGCATAGAATGCTCACTGCAGCGAAAGTGCACTTAATCGAAAGTGCACTTACGCGAAGTTCAGTACAACGAACGGGTGTTGTACTGAACTTCCGTGCAGTACTCATAGACCTTAGGGTTAGGGCATGGGTCATAGTAAGGGGATAGCCTGTAGGGCTATCGCCTTAACATGACCTGTGCCCTAACCCTAAGGTCCGTGACGACTGCAGCACAGTGAAGGACATAGCAATGTCCTTCACTATGGTGCGATAGTCATAAACCTTAGGCTTAGGGCATGGGTTAGGGTAAGGGGATAGCTTTACTAACTATCCCCTTACCCTAACCTATGCCCTAACCCTAAGGTCTGTGACTATCAGCACCATAGTGGAGGACATAGCTTGTTTTTTATTTCCTCCACTGTGTTGTGGTGTTTTCAGTGAAGTGCACTTACGCAAAAGTTCACTTTCATTAAAGTGAACTTTTGCAGAAGTGAGGCTTCCTATTACAAGTTTGAAGTAGTGAACTTTCGTTCTTGTAATAGGAATCCATATATATATATATATATATATATATATATATATATATATATATATATCTACACATATACACTCCAGACAGGAAGAGCAGTTGAGGACATAAGACTGTTAATACTGTCAATAAAAAAATTGTGCATGGGTCATGTGCAGACTCTTGGATTTAGAGCTGTAAGCATATGGATTAGGATTCCAGGAAAGTATTGATATGGATTTCCCAGCCCAACTGGGACACTTAGAAACCATGATAATAAATTTTCTATCTTGTAATTGTTGGCACATTGCAATAACCCCCCAATTCCATTCTAAACTGGTGAGATATAACACTGCTACATAAGAAGCTACCAGAGCATAATGATGATGTTGTTTTATTTATTTTGTTCATTGACACAAGAGAGAGAGTGAGGCTTTGAAATACTCCAAAGGTTGTTCACTGTGTCACCCGCTAAGAAATTCTATGAAATGCTACTCAAAAGGGGCTAACTGTAGTGCAACCAGCACTACTGCAAGAAGATAGGCAATATCTTATTGAACAAAATATTTGACTGATTCCTAAATAAGCTATGCTCTGGTAGAAAAAAGAGAAGTCATAGGTTTTGTTTGTTAGAAATGTACTTGGCTCTATCTAGGTTAAAATAGGCACTCTGCAGTCAGTCTATACGCCACTTCAATGTATATAAATAGCTAGTTGGCTCACTGATAGGACACAAGAAGTTAGGACAGTGGAATGCACCACCACAAAGTGGCCAGTCAGTAGTGGAGTTCCACAGAGATTGCCACTTTGTCTTTCCTTTCTGAAAACTACTTCACTGAAGGTCATAGTATCCAGATCCAAGGAGATAATTTTTCCACTCTACGTGGCTCTCATCAGACCAGTGATTAAATACAATGTACCCTTCAGTATGTACCTGAATAGGTACTTGAAATAGCTTTTAAGACCACACACTCTTCACAAAAAGAAAACAGGGAGTAAAAACAAGTCCTATGTGGACCATCTCAAAGACCTATTCCTGTACTCTGTCTCCTACAGACTGCTGCATGGCAATCTATACATAACCTACAAGGCATCATTGACCCCACACTGATCTATTTTTTGCACATACACACAAAAAAAGATACAAATACCCATTCTAAGGATCTTAACCTCATCTCTGACATAGACATGTTGGGGGGACATCTGTGTGTCTCTCTGGAACAGGCTTCCAATCCATGTTCATAGGTTCATAGGTGTGTACTAGGATAATGGCCCCAGGAGCCTCTACAAGCCTAGCCCATAGACGTGTCCTGGCATCATGCCACCTGACATTAGTTCACAGTGCCTCTATCAAGTAGAACCACTTGAGTGATCCCCGGGGTGAACTTTCTATTTCCCATCCACTCATCAAGATTTCTCTTGAAGAAGGCCAGTGAGGTGTGCTGCTTGACATGTATGGGAAGTCTATTCCAGAGCATGGGCAGTCTCTGGGTTGCAAACCTGACCCTCCAACATGTTCTGTTGATAGTGGTAATGAGCTGGAGGTCTCTGGAGCGTATGGTGTGGAGAGATTAGGATTTCTTTAGATGTAATATTTCTAACAGAGCTGGATCAGACATAGCTTTTTAAGTCAAGCAGAGACCACCTTGCAGTAGATGATATGACATATAGGACATGTGTTTATGGCCTAGGATCCTCTTTGTGAGGTACTTTTCTGGCCTCTCCAGCAGTTGCAGGGGTCTAGTAAAGTACATGCCAAATGGGGCACTGTACTCAATGATCGGTGTAATGAGGGAGGAGTAGAGACAGCCGATGACCTCTTTCTTCCTGGATGCAAAACACTTGGTAATGAGATGAGCCATGCAGAAGGACTTTCTGACCACAGTGGTAATGTGGTGGCCAAAGGAGAGGTTCCCTCAACCTGTGTCCCCAGTTCTCTTATTACACCTTCAGTGTTCAGTGGGTTCCCATCGATGTGGTAATTAGCGGGAACTGAGTTTTTCCCAAAGGGAATGATGACACTTTCTTTGGATTAAGCTTAAGGCCATGGTTTTGACACCAGTCACTGGTCTCAGTGAGGCCTTTCTGGAGGATGTCTACATCACTTGGGGAGTTAATAATGGCTCCCAGCTTGCAGTCATCTTCAAACTTAGTCAGCCAGAGGCCCTCCGTGTTGGCCTAGACTTCTGAGAAGTAGATGCCAAACAGGAGAGGACCCAGGACTGAACCCGGTAGGACACCACTTGTGACTGATCAGCAGTCTGACCTGGAGCCCACTACTTTCACACTGTGGGTTCTTTCTCTGAGCCAGTTTACAACCCACCTAGTGATATAGGGGTTGATGCCTAGTTTGGTGAGTTTATCAATAATTCCTGAGTGAGGAATTATACCAATGGCCTTGGCCAAATTGAGGTAGGCTGTATAAACTAAACTGCCTTGCCCTCATCCACAGCTCTGGTGACTGTCTCAAACAAGTCAACCTGGTTGAGCAGGCATGATCTACCTTTCACAAAGCCAAATTGCATGGGATCTAGTGTTTGGAGATTCCTTATAGCCTTGTTAATTAGGTCCATATCAGACTCATCAGGCTAATGGGTGCCCAGAGTCTGTAGTTGCTCCCCCCTCTGTGGAGAGGATAACTGTAGCAGTGCACCATTCAGTTGGGACAAAGCCTCAGGTGAAGCTGTGATTGAACATGGCACTCAGAAGTGTTGTCAGTTCACTTTTTAGTTCATGCAGAACACAGCCAGGGATATTATCAGGTCCCATGGAAGCTGTGTTCTTAGCCATGGACAACGCAGCTTTAACCTGTGCTGTAGTAATGCTGGGTGCCTGACATTCTTCCGATATTGTGATTTGTCCTTTAGGGGGAAAAGAGGGGTAAAGCTGGCACTGAATCTGTCGCCCAGTATGTTATCAATACCTGTTGGCTCAGTATAGGAGGTACCATTGTGCAGTAACTCAGAGCAAATCTGGGTATGGCCATGGAGATTCTTGATATAACTATAGAAGGCTTTGTGGTTGTTTTTACTATCTGCCACAATTCTGCCTTCATAGCTGGCTTCAGAGGTATTGATAAGGGATCTCAACTATTTTTTGAGGCTAATAGGAGAGAGTTTCCAGTCCTGGGACTTCACCTTTTTCTACAACAATTTCTTCCTTCTGTTGTAGAGTTTATTAATGGCAGGGGACCAACAGTTTGGCTTCCTTATTTTGGAGGAGAGTGTCTTGTTTCTGTTGAGCATGGCTAGTTCCATGCATTTATGTATGTGTTCGTACAGTGCATTGGTGTATGGCTTGGCAGTCATGCATCTATTTTCCATTGTCATGGGTGCCGTGAAGTTATCCACCTCTATTTATAGGAACCCAAAATCAGCTTTGGAGGTTTTTCATGGTGATTACCTTTGTGGGGGGGGGGGGGGGGTAAAATGTGGATTTCCATGGTGACTAGTTTGTGGTCAGATGTAACCAGAGAGTTATTGACTACTAGTGTAGAGCAATGGTTGCCCATGTTAGTAATAACCAGGTCAAGGATGTTGCTACCTCTAATGGGGCAAGAATGAGCTGGTCCAGGGCATTAGAACTGATGAATTCCAGGAAGCGTCGTGCCAGTGCATTCATGCATGAGAAGTTTTCTCAGTTGATGGAGGGGTAGTTGAAGTCACCTAGTATGAGAGTGTTGGTTTGGACCTTAATAGCTTCCAGGGTGCTTAGGAATGTGGAGTGAGAATGTTGAGACATGCTTGGGGACCTGTAGCAGGCTATGACCTGAATCGCCGTCTTACCCAGTGTTAGTTGTACTTGAAGTATATCAGATGTATTATGCTGGGCTACTAGTCTGGAGGTGTGCATATCCTTTATGAATATGGAGACACTGTGGCCTGTGGAGCTTCAATCCATGTTCTGGGGCCGTAAGATGTGGAATGAGTTATAGCCTGGTAGTGCAGGGGTGCTTTCTGCTGCTTTAAACCAGGTCTTCAATACAGCACAAATGTCGATGTTCTCCATTTTGAGGAGCACTTCGAGCGAGTGCATCTTGAGATTAAGACTTGCAGCATTGAGCAGCATGGCCCTCAGGCTGCATTTATTTATAGCTGTTACAGTGGTTATTTGGTCTTTAGAACACAGCTTAAAAAAAAAGGCACTATAGGTGTGGCAAGAGCCTTAGCCAATACCCGGAAACCCATGGGTGATAGATGCAGGCCATCTCTGGCAAAGAATCGAGGTCTGTCAGTCATGTCATCCCTGGCAGACAGATACTGGATTCCCTTAGAATGACACCAGAAACATAGACAATTGTTGAAGTCAATCATTTTCTGCTTGTACTGCGGTATTCTTCTGGGTGACGGTAGGATACGGCTCAGGGCTAGGGTTATACCTGCCTGGGCCAAATAATCTGAGAGCTCCTCCATGTCTCTTTTCATGTAGTCTAGGGAGGTACATCTCAGGTCATTCACACCCACATGGACAATGATAGAGTCATACTTGTACCTGTTGTGGAGTGACCTGAGTGCATGTGTTATGTAGTGGATTCTGGCACCTGACAGAGCCCTGACTGCTACCTTCTCCTTATTCAACCTAGTGAGTGAGACATCAGTGTGCCTCACTATTGAGTCACCTATAATTAGTATATTGGGCAAGCTGTTTTGCCTTAGGGGCTTAGGTTGAGGGCCATACTGTGAAGGTGAGCTATGTGTCTTGTGATCTGTGCCATTTTGTCATGGGTGAGTGCATTTCTGCCTTGGAGGTCTTTGCTGTTTGGGTAGATTTCTATTGAGATCCTCCACAAAGGTGATTGTGTGGTTTGTGTTTTTTTGTGAAAGCTGTGATGGTGGATGTTTTGGAGGGCTATGTATTCCATGTGGTGTATTGCAGGTGTTGACCTTCTCCTCTTGACCAGCTATTCCGGTCTTGGCTGAAGAGTGCATGGCTTCCAGTTTAGATATATAAGTGCATCTCTCTCAAGTCTGAGTGTTGGGAGGTAAGAAGCGACGGTTGTCTGTGTACATGAGGCAGTTGCTGCACTGCCTCAAAATGCCCAAGTTCACCAAGGTAATAGGAGAAAGCACAGGGAACTGACATTTAGACATACCAGGAGGGGTGGTCATTATTACTAAGTACTGGGGCTGTTTCCTTATAGGAAGTCAAGTGCTGATGGTACTTATGTGTGCAACAATGAATGCTACAAAAAGCTTGCAGACAAATGAGCTAATTAAAGTGCAATAGAGAAGAGAACTAGCAAGATCTAAGGGAAACTTTGAAGAGGAGACTTTCTGGCACCGGTAATAGTTTACCCTAGCTTAGCTGCAGTGCGAGTTGTGCAAACCAGCGCAAATATGTGCAAATACAGGATTTTAAAGCAGACAGTTGTGAAGCAAATGTCTTCCCAAACCTTCTATAAACATAACTTGGACCAATGTATGGGAAATCCCAGCTATATCCCTGGTTTGTCACCTATGTCTCTAATGGACAGGCAGCCTGTGATCCCTTGATGCATACAAGCTTATGTCATAACTATACAATTCTTTGGAGTATTGACTCATACCAGCAATATTTTGGGTAAATTTGAGGTAAGTTTGGCAAGGCTTAAAATGGATCTTGAGCCAATAGCCTAGTAACCACCAATGAACTTATGAACCTACATATTTAAGACACTTGCAAACAGCAGAACTCAACAGAGTAAACTATGGTCTATCAAAAACTAACAGTTATGCTACAGAAACACTCCAAACATTGATTTTATTAACAACGTTAAATGTTTTTAAATGTCAGTGTTTAGTTTTTACGTGTTTGTAAATTAAATGGAATTGTCATATGAAGCTGGAATATATAAGCACTTGTTTCTGTCAGGTACTTTGAAAACTTGACAAGGTTATTGGGAAATCACTTGATTTGCTACAGACTCATATGTTTATTTGTTTATTAAAATGACTTTAACCATGGTGCCTGAAATGATTTTATAAAACAAGAAATCTCTCCATAGACACAAGCAAGATGTCAAAGCATGTTGCCATCTCTTCAATGTTGGTGCAAAGTAGCCTAATGAATGTAGTCATTGTACTGAATAAATCATATTTTAAATACTCAAAAGAGGATCTTATGGAGGATGAATTGGACATTTTGTAGGCTAATTCTCAACTACTTGTATCTAATGAGAGGTTGAAAGAGCTTATAGTTAGTACAGGTAAACACTATAAAAATCATAAAGTATAACTATTCTGAGATGCACATGTGAATGTGTGACCAGATAATGCCAAATTATTTCATCCAGATATTTGTCTCTGTTTTCTATACTTTGATCAGCATGATTCTGTGCTCACGTCTTAGTGTAAAAGGTGACAGAGTCATTATCCCTAAATGACTATGTAAGGCCATATTGAGTAATGCAAGCTGCATCTATAAATTGTCCAGTTTTAAGAAAGAACATGCAGTGTTATGTATTGGCTCAAGATGTCTGCACAGACTGAATGTATGATGCAAGGATATGAAATCTGTCATAAGTTCAGGAATAAAAAAAGGCTTCCACATGAAGTACCATATCTTTCACCAATGAAAGTATGTCTGGATTTGATACTTTCAAAGATGCTAGTCTGCAGACATTGATCTGCTGTTTTGAAAAAAAAAATGCATGTGAGTATGATATCACAGATTCTACTGCTAAATTCTTAATAACATTATTCAGACCAGGTATTTTATAATATACTTTGTTTTATGTGTTAGCAACTGCCTAGGTTGTTTATCATAAACAACATAAATATTATGCATGTTCACAGCTTTTAACTTCTTCTGTAAAACTGTTATTCTTTTCAATAGTAAATGTGTCTAGTAACTCTAGTAACTCAGGAGTTGCTCTGTTTGCACCAGTAACATTAAGTTTTATAACTTTCAGTCTTCCTAACATTATCACAGCTGGACATATTCCAGTCTGAATTTCAGTCTATAATTCTATCAAGTCTTTAAGATGTGCACTAATTTGTAATGGAATATATGAAAAGAAATTTTCCTTATGCTGTCTGTTATCATTAATTCTCATCTAGTCCATCTATCCTTCCAAGATACATCACTTTTCCACAGATTTCAAATGGAAAAGTCCTGTCAGCCCACTCAAAAGCTAGAGACACCTAATCATTGGGCCCAGACAACATACCAGGTTGCCTGATTATCAGTATTAAATATGGCTTATCTGAGCCATAGTTAATCTCAATAATCTAAGCCTCTCTAGTGGTTACATTCATGAAACCTGGAAAACAGCCATTGTAATGCTGTAGCACAATAACAGACCCTAGCTATTTATAGACTGAATGGTCTCACTGTCCTCAGATGAAAATCAGTGGAATATCTAACCTCATTAATCTGGTCATTGAAAATCTCTAAACCCTGGCCCCTCATCAATTTGATTTTGCCAAAGGAAGTTTCTACATCTCTGATCTGAAGAATATATTTGAAAAAGACATGAAAACCGTGAATAAAAGTAACACAGGATATACTGCATATCTGGATCTTGCAAAGCTTTTCCACAGTTTCTTTTGCAGACATTATTAGCAAGCTTGTAAATCTGAATATTAATCCTTAGTTTGTGTTTTGGATAGCTAATTGATTGTCAGACAGAATCTATGTAGGTAGAGTCACAGGCCACCTCTGAAGACAGAAACATTACCAGTGTTATATCACTGGGCTCAGTGCTGGACCATCTTCTATTTGGCCTCTGTTTCTTAAACCTTCAGGCCAACACTCCGTACAAGTAATTATACAAGTTAGTAGCTGACTATAAATTTGAAATTGTTATTTGCGCTTTCACTGACTTACAATTGCTCCAGCATGGGTTAGACCATATTAACAATCGGTACAAGAAAAATAGTCTGAAATCACATGTGGAAAATGTAATTAAAGAGTTAATTTGGATAAACAAAACTATTTCACATACCATATAGGTGACATACCATTCAAGTCAGACAATGTTATAAGAGCTATAGTCACTTTTTTGATAATTCTTTAACTTTTGAATCATATCTCCTCTAAGGACAGGTTTCTATTTGGCTCATCTAATTTACAGTGTCATCTCCTTTAGATCCAATTTAGATCAAAAAGAAGACTTAATACTTCTTGACTCATACCTCATCAGACCCATTACTTAATTTAATGCCTCTTTTGAGATGTATTTGTCTAAACATATCACTCAGCTTGAGAGCCCTTAGTGGTTCCTAACTAAACAGATCCATGGTCCCAAAAATATTAGCTGTCAGAATAGACTGGTGACCATCTGTCTCTGTATTAAATTCCTTATAGACTCTTCTGGAAGAATCTGTAGCTATTGTTTTGAGCCATGAAAGATCTGACCCTCCTTGAACTTCTATTCCTTTACAGAACAAACAGTTCCTCAAATACAAGGATAAAGGAATTAAATCTTTATCAGCAGGTAAATAAGTCATATTGATGTGATATATTTCTATCCCAATGCATCTCCCATGTCTGGAATAAATGTCTACTTCATGTCAAGCTGAGGAGCATCCTTGCAGCCTTCAAGATAAACTTAGATAAATAAATGGGCAACCTCAAACTCACCCCCGGTCTTTCTTACATTGTCTTTCTTGAGGCTGGGAAGAACTTTTGAAAATGGGTTTTTGGATATGTTTATAATTTTCTGCAGACAGATTTTGAAGTTCTTATCTATGAACTTAAAAATTCAGAAAATCTCTCTTCTTTGCATCTCAGTGATTTTTTTAATATAATTTTGCTTTTAGTCAGACAATGTGTGATTTATGCTGTTTGACTGCTACAAGATGGAAAACAGAATCAGATTTATATTGACTGGTACTAGTTCCTTTAATTTCTTCTTTAAGTTTCTTAACAGTACCATTAATATATTTCCAGAAACATTTCATAATCAGGGGAAATGTCAGTTATTATTATTATTATTTTTTTACATTTGTTTACTGGGAAAGTCCGACTGGATATATGTCCATTTTCAGCGGAGGCCTGGGGAGAAAAGCTCCAGAAAGCAGAGTACAAATACATTAGGAACAATAAAAACATTTAGAGATAAGTATAATATGCAGTTTTCAGTTGGGTTACAAATATAGATAAAACATAGTAGACAACATCAAAATCATGCAGCTTCAATTTTAGACAATAATACAATAATACACAATGTTAATGCTTGTTTAAACTCATCTAATCTTTTTTCACTTTCCCCTCATCATTTCTGTGTTATGTACTATCTCTAATCAAAGCACCAATTTGTTCTATAGTTTCTGGGAGCCATTTACCCACATTACAGCCTGACACTCTGATTGACCTAATGTGCTGTATTCAGACTAAGCTGTTTCCGTGGTAATAGGGAACACTTTGTTCTTTCTTATGCAACACATTATGCAAAATTTGTAACCCTGTATTATACTGTTCCATTAAATTATGCACTGATTTACATTTAAGTACATCTTTATAAACTACATATTGCATTGTTCTAAGAATGATCATCAACAACTATTCAATAAACAACTAATTTATGTCCATAGGATCAATCTGAACAAAAGCATCTACATCATTAAATTATATAGCTGTTTCCAGACGCTTCTTATTTATCTCCAGATTTTTGTTTGTCAGAACAAAACAGTTCATAATAAGTGACAAATGCTTTGCAAAGCATAGATTTGTTCAAAGAATGTTTACTTAATATTTATTTATATCAATAAATTTATAAAGCTGTATTTACCAAATTAGCAAATTGGGCCATGCTGTTACTGATGTAAGGTCTGTTTAGCAGCATGTTTGCTGCCACTCCATGATAAAATACTCATGCAGTCAGCTTAGCTTGCAATGCTTAAGTAGTGAGAAAATGAAACTCACCCTTCTAAACAGTAGACTAGGATGTGTGTCCTTTAGGATCAACATGTCCCAGGTGAGCTCATATTTGAACCCCAACCCACAGTGACGTGTCCTGCAGTATCATTTTATCATCCCTATAATTATTATTATGTTATCCCCATAATATGCTACTGGTCCTTTAGGCTATTCCTTCCTTACAAAGTAGCTTCCCTGTTTTCCTCAAAGCATCATATTCAATACTCATCTGGCAGCTCATCAAAGAACATACTCAAGGGAAATAACATACTTTGCCTTATTTTGGAGTTAATGATCCAGCCATAAGTTTCCTTGATTTAAAATGTCTTCACTTCATTATTCAGTTTATGTGTGTCAATCTCAAAATAAGTTAAGACTAGTGGACTTAAGAAGCAAAAATCAACCTGTGTGTTCTTTCAATAAGGCATCACTGAAATGCTTACAATTGTCTCAGGTACTTGATTTCCATGGATGTACTCCCCCAAATTGTTAGAAATGAGTGGTGACAGCCTGTTATTATACCATGACCCCCCCAAAAACGTGCACGCTGATTGGCCAGCGTGCACATTGTAAATCGAGTTATACTAATGGAAAAAGGTCCGGTCGCCCGGACTTTTTTCCATTAGTATAACTCTACTTTTAAAACACTGTCTCGCTATGTTAAATGGGTTTAACATAGCGAGACAGTTTAAAATAAGCAGCGGAGATCTCCGTTGCTTATTTTAAAGTTGTCTCGCTATGCTAAACCCATTTAACATAGCGACAGAAAAAGCAACAGAAAGCAAGATCTCCGTTGCTTTTTTTACTGTTTCGCTATGTTAAATGGGTTTAACATATCGAGACAGTTTTAAAATAAGCAACGGACATCTCCGTTGCATATTTTAAAACTGTCTCGCTATGATAAACCCATTTAACATAGTGAAAACAGTAAAAAAAAGCAACAGAGATCTTGCTTTCTCCGTTGCTTTTGCTCAGAGCTCTGATGTACTGCGCAGGCGCGCAGTACATCAGAACTGCCGTGGATGCCAGACATCTGCGGAAGGGCAGTAAACAGGCATTATACTATCATTATTTAAGAAAAGTAATAGTTTCTTTTCTTAAATAATGTCATGGTATAATAGCAATAACCCACTTCTGGGTGTGGGTAATGCTGTATTTACCCACGGTTGGCTTTGTTTGGTCCCTCGGGCTTCGCCCTCCGGACCAAACCACGCCAACCATGGGTAAATCCAGCATTACCCACACCCAGGCGTGGGTTATTGCTATAATATGCACTGGTTTTGAATCTGAATCATCTAACAGTGAACGCTGCAGTAAGCACTACATGGAATTTCACCTATGTCATATGAGGGGCTATATAGATGTCACATTATATACAAAAATCACTTGAAGCAAGTTCAGTCAGAATAACCTGTACTTTGATAATTGAAATATAAGCATAAGCAATATGATTATGCAGGACTTGCAAGTGAAAATATAAATAGTTGACACGTTTAGAGATATATGTCCATCTGTTCCTGTTTTAAATACACTCTCAGCTTCAGATTACATTTTGCTGATTCTTTTTTTCCCCAAAATTATGCAAAGAATAAATCAGTCTTGGTCAGGCTGTATTTGTTAATCTATATTCTTTCCTTTCAGATAAAACACATTATTCCCTGGTCACAGACTTAGTTTTCACATTGATTTCTAGCAAAAACAGTGTACATGTATTTCTTGTAGAAAGCAGTTATGTATGTTAAATTACTACAACCATGAGTAAAAAAATCAACCCCAGGATTCAGAGAGAACCCTAGTGCTCGAGTTAAGGGCTGCAGTAAAAAGGTCATGTTTCCACAATGTGGAGATTTACTATTTACAGGCACATTAGTCACAATACGAAATGACCTCATTATTGACTAATTCGTATGTCTCTAAGTCACTAACTACTGGGAGGGCAGGCATTTCTATTGTGTTAGCGCAGACCATCTCCCGGTCACTCTCCCATATACAAACACACAGTAAAAACACATGCATGTATACACTACATACCCTGTACCTCTCCCTGTTGTCAGAACATTCATAATGTTTACTTTGTCCTTGCTTGGGCATTTCACACGATTGCAGTTAATCCTTAATGCCAGACATCTGAAGTTTCACACTTTGCACTTCAGTAAATATATTCTAGTGTAAAAGCTGTTATCCTACTGAGTTCTAAAGTTTGTAGGAGGATGCTTAAAATCCCTCCATGCTTTTTTTTCATCTTTAATGTTGTCATTTGTCTTGATGTCTTGTGCTACAAGGTTGATTGATATGCTTGACATTCAAGTCCCTCTCCCTTGTCAGTCATCAGCTGTTGCAGGCATTGCATAATGGCCAAGATCCTCAAAAAATGTTTTTTTGTGTGTCGTGAGTCCAGGGTTAAAATAGCTTAGCAGAGGGCTAATGCTCCTTGTGAGAGGAAGGAGAATACAGGACTGAAATCTCTTTTTTCACACATACCCTTAAGATCTATGGTTCCCAGCACCATGTTTTCTTTCTTTTTAAATACATGTCTTTTAGGCATTTCATATATAATATACCTGGTGTCTAGTCCTCCACAGACCTACAGTGTGTTTAATTGTCTTTAAGGGAATGTTATTTACAGCAATCCCTAGTATCTAGTATTTCCCCCAGCCCTGTGCACTGTTAAGACAAACAGCTTACAACTTCTGCCTGATGGCTGGTGGTTTCCCATTCTGTTTAAGTGATACTGAGGCATGAGTTTAAGTAGGTATCCCTGGTGGCTACATTTTCCAACAACAGTGTTGCAGATATGGCTTGTTAGTCTAGGAGTGAATGGAAGTTTAACAGCCACCTCAAACCACACACACAAACACACACACAAAACATCCCCCCAACTTATTGTACTGTCATAAATATTCATTCATTGACCCATACGCATAGATACAAGCACATGCATACCTACTTAACTTACTCTGTCACTAGCTCTCCTACTACTGCATCCCAGGCAGACACACACTCACATGTACACTCGCACATACACAAGCTCAAACGTACACATCCTAACACTACTTTTCACTAATCTCCCCAGCACTTACATCTATCATGATGGATGAATGCTGTGAAAACTATGAGATTCCTGGAGCAGCCATGCTAATCTACTTAGCCAAGTGATTCTCTAAATCACTCAGTTGTGAACATGCCTTTCAGCAGGAAGTTCTGAGGAAGAGTATATATAGTTAATTAGCAATTAGCTTGCGTCTCTCTCCTGAATTGCTTCATTAGCATGTAGCAAGGCTACATGAACAGCCCACTGTGGTAATGCACTTCAAAAGCAGAAGCACCATCCACAACTCTCTTTGAATTACAAAAGATTATCTTGAGGTGTGCACACTGTATACACCTCATGGCAACTTTTATGAATTCAGTTTATTCTTTAATCTCTTTTTATCCCCACAGAGAGATAACTAGTACTAATAATATCACAAATATTCAATTTTTTCCTCAAACGTTTTGCATTTTGTACATTTGGTTTCTCTTGCATTTTTCTATGTATATAAAAGGATAACGTTTTACCTATACTTGTTTTTTGTTAGTTTTATTGTATGTATACAAAATTGTGTATACTTTATAATTACTAAAATTTTTCATTTTTCTTTTTAAGTACTTCCCGGAGGTTTTCCCCTCACGCCTCCACTGAAAAGGGGCTATCCGTTAATGTGCAGTGGACTATGCCATGTAAACAAATGTAATAAATAAATTAGTTACTAACATCTTGCTTCATCATGATGCAAATCAAATGAAAAACATCTAACACCACAGTTAATCATAGCTGATTACACGATTTGACAGTAAAAGTATCTATCCATTACTAATCATTTTTATAGAGAGGGCAAGCTATCCTCTGCCTCCATACCTACAACCTCTATAATGACTAACTCTGAAGATGCAAAAACTCTTACAACCTAATCACAAAGCACAGCATCTTCAGTAATGACCTGATGCACTAAAATAGTGACAATGTGAAAATGCAGCCTTTATTTTATATTTCCTCCTATGATAAAATGCCACATGACCAACTGCAGTACTTTCCTAAAGCTTACATAAGTTTATTAGTTAGTCGTTGTATTTATGTTATACAGTTTCAACAGAACTACATTGCTCTAGCAAGTGAAATAAACATAATGAACATTGAAAGCTGTAGTGGTGTTAAGTGGGCGAAAGCAGCATGTACTTATCTTGAACTTGTGCCATTTCTGAGAGGTCAATTTATTTGAAATTAATCACATCTTTCTACTTACTATGTAAAAGGTACAGATCTACAGCAAGCCAGAAATACTGTTTCTGCTGTCTGTGGACCATCAGCATTTAGTACCTCATAATAAACTATAGAGCTAGTTGTTCTCCAGCAGGGTATTAATGCACAAGTAATGCCCATTAAAAATGAGTCTGCTGCTTCCCGGCAGCATATCAAGCTGCTGTGGAGCTCAGACTGAGAAAACAGAACAGCCACTATTATTTTGCACTCGCTAAGCAGCTCTTTTGTTGTTTAGAGACTATAAAAAAATAAACCAAAATAAGTGCACCTATCTGTATGCAGGTGTATGACTGTGTTTATGTTTCTGTCTGCGTGTGTGAGTGAATGCGTGTATGAAAGCAGAGGAGACTGTTTGTGAGAGATCAAGAGAGAGTGAGAGCGATATTGTGTGAGTGAATGCATGTATGAAAACAGAGGAGACTGTGTGTGTGTGTGTGTGTGTGTGTGTGTGTGTGTGTGTGTGTGTGTGTGTGTGTGTGTGTGTGTGTGTGTGACAGAGAGTGAGAGCGGTCTTCTGTGCATAGCACTCAACTGTCCAAATTTGCGCAGAATGTCCAGATTTTTGCCTCATATTTTTTCTCTGTTCCTCATAAAATTTGTCGTTTTCTGAAGTTTTGTCACAAATCAGTGGTGTGAATTCACTAAATCATGTCAGGCATCTGAGTTTCAGACTTTATATCCTTCATAAAATGCATTGTAATACAAGACCTTTTATTCTAGCAACTTTCTAAGTTTGTAAGAGCAATATTTAAAACGTGTCTCTATTTTTGGGGCTTTGTCCCCCCATTATTTTTGGCTTTGTCCAGATTTTTTGTGCTAAGAGGTTGAGAGTTATGCTTGTGTGCGTGAGTGCAGTATGAAAGGAGTGGAGACTGTGTGTGTATATGTATATGTGTGTGAAAGCAGAAGAGACTGTATATGAGAGGGAGAGAATGGGCTTTCTGCAAAATTGTTGTGTTTTACTTATTTATTTATTATTTTAAGTACCATATTATTATTATTTTTGTATTTTTGATGTAAAATGTTTCATCCAACACCATTAACATATACTACAGAAAGTTTGAAACATTAGGCAGAGGAACTATTTTACATCAAAAATATATAAAAAATATATAGTATTTAAAAAATAATTAAAACACAACAATTTTACAGAGAGCCCATTCTCTAAGTGGAATAATGCTCTCCTGGGAGTGGGTTTATGTATAACTAATGCCCTTCCATAGTTAATGCCATAGTTCCAGTAGTCCATAACAAGCTGCTGCTACAGTGTTATTCCTGTAGTTTGGCTGATTTCTTGTTCCTGTAGAATTTGTCCACATAATGCTGTTGTGGTCACGAAATGCAAGTTCAGAATTCCTGGCTGTGAAATCAAGTTTTTCTGTGTGCATTCATTTGCTAGAAATGTTTAAAACAACAGGATGCACACAGATGTAAAGCAGCAGGAAGAAAACTTTACTTTTTATATTAATGTTATGGCTGGGTACCCCATCCAGCATCAGTCCCTAGGTAACTGCCTAGGTTGCCTAGTGTTGGATCTGACTCTGAAACAGGAAACAATATCTATCTACCTATCTATCTATAAATATGTATATATATATATATATATATATATATATATATATGTATATGTATATATATATATATATATATATATATATATATATATATATATATGTATATATATGGATCTACCTGACTACATCGACAGTTCAAAACACCGACTACTACTTCACCGACACCACATAATCGACAGTTCACAAACACGACACCACATACACTCGACACATCATAACAACAAACAAAACAAATCCCCTGTCCAAAATCCACACACACAACACAAGCACACCAAAACCCTTACAAACCAACACTAACCCTTACATACACAACTATCTACAACCCTAACCGAAACCCTAACCCTAAGGTCCGTCACTATCGCACACTCACCTAATCCGCGCCCTAACCCTAACTCACTTAACCCACCCCTAACCCAAAAAATATCCCTACTGCACCCTTACCTAACCCGCGCCCTAACCCTAACTCACTTATCCCACCCCTATCCCTACAGAACATCAACATCGCACACTTACCTTACTCGCACCCTTACCTAACCCGCGCCCTAACCCTAACTCACTTACCCCACCCCTATCCCTACAGACCGTCAACATCGCACACTTACCTTACTCGCACCCTAATGGCCGTCAGTACCGCATACTTACACATCCTTTCCCCATCTCAGTGTTCTCAGCGTCAGTGTCTTCCTCCATCGGTCTTCTGCCTTGTCGATCTTCTGGCGCTTTGTCGGTGTTATGACGTGTCGATCTACTCAGGTAGATCCATATATATATATATATATATATATATCAGCATAAGAGTATTAACTGCATTGTAAGGGATCTACCCAAGGCTCTCCTATATTAACTAAATACCCGTTCATCCACATAGTTCCTTTTTTAGGCAAATCTAGTCTGCTGAAGCTTCTGTCATAACAAAACAGAATCTAGATAACATAAAGGTATTGCTGCTCACTTCTAAGCGCCTTATAAAAAACTCCATTCCCTATGAGCACTTCCTACCCTGAAAAACACTGATACATAAATATTCATGGAGACCTAGCTCAAGACCAGTGACAGCACTCCATCAGTAGCAGTTTCAATGTCTACCAAACACTGGATTAAGCACCTAAAGGTCATGATATTTGTATATTCGTATAAAATTCAGACTCATTAAACAAGATAATGACATGGAGATAATGACATGGAACTCCTCCATGGGCAACTTACTATCCACAAAACCTCCTTTATCATATGATAGCTAACTACAGAACTCCCTGTATGCCCCCCTCAGCCAATATCCCTAACTGGGTCTATATTATAACATCAAAGTCTTAAAACTTTGAATGTTATAATATTGAACCCTATGCACCAAATGCTGAAAATAGCAAAGCTGCAGAATATCGAATACTTTCCTAGGGAAAGTATTCGGTGGGCCATTTCTGCAGCTTCGCTATTTCCTCAACTGTGGAGCGAATCTTACGGACCAGGTTAAGGTAAGTGTGCAAACAGATTGGGTTAAGGTGAGTATGTGATAGTTAGGGACCTTACGGTTAGGGAGCGGGTAAGGTGAGTATGCGATAAGGACTTTAGGGTTAGGGAGCAGTTAAGGTGAGTGTGTGATAGTTAGGGACCCTAGGGTTAGGGTTTGGTTAAGGTAAGTGGATAGCTAGTAGTATATGTATGGTTTACTGTAGGGTTTTGTGAAGTGTATGTGTGTGGATTATTTATTTTGATGTGCTTGTATTGTGTGTATGTTTGTCAGAACACCAAATTATTTCCCTGGGAAAGAATTTGCTATTCTGAGTGTTTGATGTTATAGTCTTTCGATTGAAATGGTTTGATATTATAACATTCGAAGTTTTAAGACTTCAGTGTTATAATACAGACCCCCCCCCCCCCACCTAATTAACTAGTACAGAGTCCCTGTGCACTAATCCAAACACTATTCACCAAGGACATTTGAACTACCACTCTATTACCAAGGAGACTTGTATATCCTCAAATATGCATGCCCAGAAATTTCTGGACTTCATCAATACAAACTCTCTGGACAAGTTAGACTTAGTTCTTACCAGTAAAGGATGACTTTGCTGCCCATCAATTTTAACTTCTTCCATGGCCAGCTTGGATCACAAATCAGTCACATTCATCATAAGACCTAAGCTAAAACATCTTCTGATACCTCATATTCATAGATTATGGTAATACAAATCTATTAAAACAGAGTGATGACCTGATTAAATATAAACTCCCCTTCCATCTTGATGACCAGACATGCTATGCAGAATCCTTTATCTCCAGATTCTCTGCGCAAACAGACAAATAGCTACATAGATGCATCTGTCTCCCACTGAAGTAAATACAATGGGAAATTCAAAAATAAACCCCATGTGGTAGAACTCAAATGTAGACAGGTTCTGTAATAAATAAAAACAGGGAATACTTGACCCTGATCTAATCAACCAAAGCCAGATATGAGATAAAAAGGTACCCAGGCAAAAAATTACCACAAAAACTTATTTAGCTATGTCAGACACCCCAGAAACAATGACCAACATTGTCAGAGAGAGTAGTAAATATCACATATTCAGACCCAGAGGATGTTGCTAATCTAGCAGTGGAAAATATACCCCTCAACTGTACATATTTTTGCAGAATGTCCAGATATCTGCCTCATAGTTTTGGTCTGTTCTTCATAAAATGTCTGGTTTTCTGACAAATCACTGAAAATTAAAGTCACTAAATGATGACAAACATTTAAGTTTCATAACACAAATTGTGTAATTCTAGCAGCCTTTTAAGCTTCTTAAAGCAATATTTATAAATTGTCCCTATTATTGGGTGTTTGTCACCCCATTATTTTAAGTTTCGCCCAAATTTCTTGTGCTACATTGTTGAGAGGTATAGTGGAAAATTTTAACTCAAATATCACCCCTCTCTCCCTTCCCATATTCCTAGATCACATACTTGCATCTACATTCCCCATGCAATATCCCAACCACAGGTACTTAAGACACTACCTAAGGCCAAGAACTCTACTTCTGTGGCACCTGGATAACATACTGGCTCCCTACTGGCCAGCTGACCTCCTTACAAAGGCTATGCAGTATCAGCCTTTAATCAGGCGTCAAGATGGATGAATGGAGGGCAGCAACAGTTACCTTCTTGCACAAAGGTGCAGTGCCAATGGATGTGGGTAAGTATAGGTACTAAATCCAGTCCTGACTCCTCTTTAAAACTATAGAAACGATCATTATGTAATTAATTAATAAATAAGGACATGGGTAATCTATAAACACTTGCCTCTAACCAGTTTGGAATTATCAAGGGCACATCCTGCCTACTCAACCCTTATCAACTTCTTTGAGAAAGTTAATGAAGCATGAATGAGGGCAACTCAATGCACATAGAATACTTAGACCTTGCAAAAGTATTTGACACAATCATTTACTCAGATATCATAGATAAAACACTACTAGCTAAATATAAATTCTTCTGTAAATTCTTGGATAGCAAACTGACTCACAAGCAGAACACAGGAAAATAGAGTGGGCAGCTCTACCTCTTCCAAAACACATGTGATTAGCATTAGCAGTATATCTTAGGGTCCAGTCCTTTGGCCATTTCTCTTTGACATTTACTTCTCTGAGATCAAAGCAAATGTTAAGGATTTGTGGTTCAAGTTTGCGTCACAATGGTATGACATCCAGGTCCATGGATGAAATCATTCCCCTGTACTCATCTCTCAAGTGCCTGTTCAAACACTTGTCTCAGCTGGAATGACTACAATGCTTTCTTAATAATAAAAAAAAGGGGTGTAGATCATAAAAGCTATGCAAACCATCTTGAAGACTTGTCCCTCTTATCAGTTTCTTACAGGTTACTAAGAGGCATGCCTCCATACCTCTCAACCTCTTAGCTCAAGAAAGCTGGACAAAGTCATAAATAATGGGGGACAATGACCTGTAAGAAGTTGTGAGTTAACATGCATTTGCCGAGGGATATGAAGTTAGAAAGTCAAGTGTCTTTCATTATTTATTGTCTGCAGTTCTCAATGGTTTGCCAGAAAGCCACAAATTTTATGAGGAACAGGTCAAAAATATGAGGCAAACATCTGGACATTCGGCGAAAATCTGTACAGTTGAGAAATATTCATGCCTCACGTACAGATCCTCAATAGAACCCTATCTTAAAAGACCTATTACACATTTGCATGTCCAGTGCTATTGTGAACAGCTTCCACTCAAGGGATTTCAAAGTCTTTTGCTATGTAAATACATTTTTTTGTGGGACTGGTATTCAGAGAATACTACTCCTATGGAACTGTCTTATATTCCACATAAAGTTAAGTACTCACTGTACTGAAATGTAATTTGGATGCGCGGGCAGGAAACCTCAAGTTCACTACTAATTTAGCAGTCATGTTCCTCATAGACAGGGTGAACACGTAAGTGTCCTATCATATCCTTGTTCTGCTCTGGGTTACTCACATGCTAAAAACTGCCATGGGAATGTAATGCCTGTTTTTTAAGATCCCCACAGATCACTAGCTAGAGCAAGTCCTGAAACACAGAGACTGAATGCCTGAAAAATGGTCTTACATATAATAATTCCAAGATGGCCATTTCTAAGAATATTCTCTTTTCTCCAAGGTATTGTGATCTCAGAGTTGGTATGTATAAGTTCAGGGGTTGTGCATGGCTTGCAACCCTCATCAAGGGGTGCAGGAAGGCTTGTCCCTTGCAGAAAAAAAGTTTAAAGTAAATGAGTGATCTTTGAGATTCACTTTTCCCCAGTAGTTTTGGTCTTTTTTTCCTGCTTGTCAGCACTTTTTTTCCTGCTTGTCAGCACTTTTAAGATCCCCACAGATCAATAGATAGAGCAAGTCCTGAAACACAGAGAGTGAATGCCTGAAAAATGGCCTTAGATATATTAATTCCAAGATGGCCATTTCTCAGAATATTCTCTTTTCTCCAAGGTATTGCGATCTCAGAGTTGGTATGTATAAGTTCAGGGGTTGTGCAGGGCTTGCACCCCTCATCAAGGAGTACAGGAAGGCTTGTCTCCTGCAGAATAGCAGTTTAAAGTAAATGAGTGATCTTTGAGATTCACTTTTTCCCCATAGTTTTGGTCTTTTTTTTCCTGCTTGTCAGCACTCAGCATTTCAAGTGCCAGCATTTCAATAGGTGGCCACCTACGAACTGAATTAAGGTCCTTTTATACTTTGTATATATATAACCTTTTTTGACTATTAGTGCTAAAACCTGAGGAAGCGTGTTGGATACACGTGAAAGCGCTTGTTTTCTACCAATAAAGTAGTTTTATACTTTTGTATTACATTGTGGTGGTCTCCTTCTACTGCTTTTTGCTCCTTTTATACTTTCTTCGCTATCATTAGTTACTGTATTCATATTATATATATTAAGTTTAGTTGTATGTAATCTAATAAGTTCTGCTTTTATCCGTGGTGGAAACAATGCACTTTAAGTGCTGCTTTTTGCTTGGAAACAGGTTTCCCATATCACTCCTTAAGTCATTTTGGATATAAAGGATAACATTGAAATGATACTTGACATTTATACATGGCTGGAACTTATTTGCAGCATGCCATAGCATTCCTGTATATGGATTCACTATAGACCCTTTAATTAGAACTGAACAAGTATGATTTCTAATATTAGTATTTCCTGTCATAGCTACCTCAGCCATCCTTGGATCTAAATATTTTACATTGGTTGCAAAACTAAAAGTTTTGCCACTTAAAACTGAGAATTTGAAATGTTAGCAAAAATAACGTGACTTGCAATCAAGCTGGTGTAACACACAGTTGGATAAAAGAATTCCTTATAATAGTAAAATCTTTTCTGTTAAAATACAAAATTCCTCAGCCCTTATGCTCAGCCCATAAATTAGTAAGATATATATTATTACATGTTTTAGTGTCCCGCTGATTAGGTGTCACATGCACCATAACTGCACAAAATGCTTATGAAATAATAAAAACACTTGCCGGGCAAGAAATTTACTGTTGATCAGCAATGCATGTTCACTTTGATAACTGATTTAATAGACAATGCCTTTTTCATAACATTATGCGATACTGCATGCAAAATGTCATTTCATCCTTAAATTTTTGTCCACCACAAAACTATTTCTGGAAGCAGGGGTGAAAAAAACAAAAAGAAAACATCATTTCTTAAACTACATTCTGAGCTTTTAAGATTACAAACTGGTCTAAATGAATTATTCTGAATTTCGTATCTCTACATTTATTTTATGCTTTGCAAATATACAAGCCTAAGCTTGTCTTAATAATAACAAAATGTTCTTCCCAGTTGGCTGACCTACTCTCTACTTTCCTTTTTTTCTTACAAATCTTATGTTACTTACTTAAAATTGTCAATATAGCATTTTAGATCTGCATTCCCTAGTAAGATTTCTTTTCTTGCCATTGTTTTTAGCAGCAAATTTCTGCAGTTCCTGAACTTGTATTTGAAACTGTTCAAAACATTAGCTTTCTGTATGACTTTATGACTAGTTCTAGGAATGCACAATATTTATAGGTTAGTGTATTGATATTATTCTGCTATAATGAGTTCACAGAAAAATTATTTTGTTCCTTTTGCCACTGATGGTCAAACAAACAAAAGTACATCAGGTAAATAAGTTGTCCAGTAACACGTTAGTCTGGGTTTAATAGTATGGCTCATGTTCTTTACTACACCTGCTTGATTAAGAATGAATATGAATTTGGGCACAGAATCACAAGTTTGGTGTCTACAAAATGTTATTTCATACTAGCATCTCTCCAGGGTGAGGCGCCATGGTTAAGGTTTAACAAAAAAATCTATACTGGATCCTTACCCTTCATACAATAATTGAAACATTTCTGGCTACTATTGATGTTTACATGGGTAGACAAATTTACACCAAGAATTTCTTGTATGACCCATATTGATTTGGATGGTCATCACTGTTAAGTGCACAAAAAGAGTCTCAAGAACTTTTAAATCTGTAAAGACTAGGCATTTTGTGGTCCTCATGATTACTGCCTAGTGTCGTTCTTATGCTCCTGTTTTGCTATAATATTTATGAAACCTTGGTTGAATCCCTAGTAAGTTACACATTTCTTTAATAACCTGCCCCACAAAGTGTAGTACATTGTTTCATTGTATAACTTTCAATAATCCCAAATGCGACAACATGCATGTCCACAGCAAATGCGTTTTTGTTGTTGTTTGAGCTGTTTTATGTTTTGATAACAAAACAAAAACTAGTATATATCTGTAACTACCCTTAGCAGGGGGAAAGGATTCTATGAAGTTATGTTGCAATGTTTCCTAAGATCTGGCTGTTGCTGGAACTAAAAAAATTGGTTTACCTCTACCTTTGTGATTATATCACAAACAAATAAAACATCCATCAAGTACTTATCCACAGGTGCCTAACCTTAAATTTTACTGTTTGTATAAAGCCTTTGACCCTACATGTAATACAATAACATGATTAAATTAAACAATTTCCTTAGCCTTATTGTAGATATGTAAGGCATATTTTACCTCCTTAACATTTTTGCAGTATATCTGCTTTTCACCATCTACATCTACCTGTCTGAGTTTTAACTTAACCAAAGCATTTAGATTACCTTCTTTCTGTTGAATTTGTACCAAATCATGTAAAAGAGAAAATTTCTCATTTTGACAAACCTGTTCAGTCACTGCAATCACTGGACATGCAGGAAAATTATTTTCTGTCTATCCTCGAGAAGATGACTTTTTTGGCCGCTGAGTCTACCATTGCATTATCAGCAGTTAGTCTGCATCTTTAAGTTTTTGATGCATTTTCATTTCACAAAATGTCATTCTGAATGGTGCATTGTGCCCCTTTCATAAAATTTTCTGCCAAATCTCAGCACGCTGTAATGGTTTACTTTGTGAATCAACCACTCCACATCTAGGTCCAAATTAGCAAATGTGAGTACAGAGGAGGAAACCATAACTACTGATACTAAATATGCAGGGCTGGTTCAAGTTCTGCCCCTCAAGATGACACACAGCTGGATAATTTGTATTTAAGAAATGCTTATTGTTTGTATTTAAATAGAATACACCATGACATAACAATCACTGTACCAAAATCTAGTAACAATAATATAGGCACATAAAATACCTTTCAAGTAATTTCCCTTAAAGAAGAATATTTTACAACTTTTTGTTGTTGGTAACAGTCCAGGTTTTACCCTTAGTATTGCATCAGTTGTGGCAAGTGATGTTTTTTTACCTGTCTACACAATTAACTTTTCCTCAAAATCTTGTAGCCTTTTTGCCATTTTTTAAGAATTAATACCTTCAGACTTTCTTGTCAGCAAAAATCTAAAGTTACATTTAACATTGCAAAATTTAGGGTGCAAGTCCTATAACATGCTGTTCTGCATCAAAGCACATTGTACTCCTAAAACATGTTTCTTATAAGTAGTAAACTCTTTTTCAACCGATTTAAAAGCCTGGAAAACTATTTTGTAGGATAGAGGCTCAATTCAATAATAGATACCTGTTTAGGTTACATCTATAACAACACAACTGATATAGACTCATTACCATCATGGATTTATATTTAAAGTTCTCTGTAGCAAAGCGGCTAAGCTACTGGTTTCATATTGTACAAACTCTGAGTTCAAGCCTAGATGTAATGGTACAGCCCATTGTGGGTTGTATAGAACACATGTATTCAAAGGAATTTTGCATAAGGATAATTTGAAGGGGATTGACATGATGGGTAATTTGTATACGTCACAAGCCCAAGGTGCAGTGTTTGATTCTCACCATTGGTTACTGTCTAGTTATTAGCTAGGCATGCAATAGCCTGCAGGCTAATTGCCTAGTATCTACCTAGGAAAACAATTGTGTTGGATCATCACTGATTAATACAGTATAATAAATTAATATATTTTTGAAATTCTGAAAAGTCTCTCAGCTTTCTGATTTGCATTGCAAAGAATGACCAGAGTATTCTGTACTTAGTAACATGAAATACAATGGCATTTTCTTCTGAACAAAGCATTCCATAAATTATCTAGAAAAACTGACTAACCCTAGAAGCGTCTTTAATCCTGCAATAAGTAGTAGGGAAGTGTGTCTACTGAATGACTTCAATCCATCAAGATACAAAATTTCTTTCCTGGTATACAAAAGTTTCTCAACATGTCACTTCATGTTTCATGATGTGAACAATGTTAATTTTAACAAAGCTGTGCAAACTGCAAAGTCAGTTTCTCTGTGTTCCTTTTCAATGTATGTGGATCAGATAATTTTAAAAACAATCCATTATTAAAAATGAGACAAGTGCTAGTTGTTCTTGTGGCTCTATTTTGTTTATTTTTAAACTTTATTTTGAGCAGTTGTGTGGATGAGTATGCCAACCACATTTCAGAGCACCTTGCTTCCAACACCCTACAAAGGGTTTCAAAATCTTAATTAAAGCTTGATGAAAATAAATAGATGGACATCTGGCAACATGATATACCTCCAAAAAATTACTCAGGAAGCTTTAACAGCCACTGAAACATGGCTTTGTAACTCACAACTCATGCTAAACACCCCAAAAGACCAAACTACTACTTTTTTCTCCCAAATCCCTTTTCCATGAAAAAACAAAATTTGAAGTCCGCTCTCTTAATAATGCAACCATTGAAGTCACTTCTCATAGCAAACTATTAGGGGTGATAGCAGAAGATAATCTTGCATTCAACCTGCATATGCAAAATTGTATAAGAAAAACTCATCAAAAGCTAGCTATGCTTTACAGAGCCAAAAGCTTTCTCACCGGCACAACGAAAACTACACTTGCCAGTGCTTATTTCCTCTCCACCCTACTTAATGGCACGTCCATCCTTATTAACCTCCAAGCTTCACAAAAATTAAAACCTGAACAATGCTATAAAAAAGTTGCTAAGTTTGTAGCATATACCCCCTTTCATAACTCACCAGTGTATAGCACTGAAAAGCCTAAATAGGTTAGAACTGACACACCATCTAGCATATACATAACTTTTTAAGACCTATAAAATTATCCAGCAACCATCTGCCTATCTGGCACTAAAACAAATTTAAACAACTATGTTCCCAGTCAGTCATTACAATCCATGGACCAAAAACTCCTGTCTGTCTACAGACCTAGCAAATCTGCTGGACATTGTCTATACTTGTACAAGGATTCTTAGGCCTGCAAATCCTTACCTCAATCCATCAGGTCTATACCCTCCCTCCCAGCTTCCAAAACCACACTGAAAGACTTCATGGCTAAAATCTGATTCTGTTCTTGCTCAAAAAAACAGGATAAACTATAGCCCTAAATGTGAACAAGTACCTGTTCATTCCTCCTTACTCTCCATTCTTCACTTACTTCCCCAATGCTAAGTTCTTTAAATATTAAATGATTGGCATAGACCTTGTACTGATTATTAACCAATGTTTATATATTATGCCTAATTTCTTGTAATTATTTAAACTGCAGATGTTTTTGTTTTACTTTTGAGAATTATAAAATGATTGTTCTTAAAATGTTTTGTAATAATTTTAAGATTTTCTCCCAGGTCTGTACTGAAAATGGTCTTTAACCCAGCTGGACTTTCCTGGTAGTCAAATGCCAATACATAAATAAATAAACTGTGAAATCTCTGAGGTGCTCTCATAAGAAAATGTCATTGATTGTTATGTGTAACAGAACATCTAACTACAGATTCATTAATTAAAAGCACAGAAAAAAAAACTATTATTGTCATGACAGATAATAGTTTGTAATTGCAAAAGAACTGGACCATGAATTTATGCGTAATTACTACCAAAAGAGCAGCAGGTGGCATATACTTAATTACTAACCTTAAATCAATTAATAAATAGAATGATTCATCTTTTTTCCTTCACTGACCAAACTAAATGATTGCATGGTGAATTCCACCGGTCTGTCACACTCTACCTTTCCCATTCAATGATAACTTTATATGCTTTCTACTGGAAGTTTAGACTGCATATGAAATGGTGGCATTTTGTTGTCTGAAATGTGTTAATTTATCTGGAAACAACCCAATGTTAGTTTTCTTTTAAAGCCACAAGTTTGGAAATGTAGTTTGCAATTCATGTTTTAAAATGTCACATTTCTGCTAGCAGTACATACTCTGTTAGTTAAAAAGTTTGTCAGAGTAAGTCTACAACAATTCATAGGGGGACCCAGCATATCCATCCACAAGATAGTTACTTTGAATCCTGGATATACCCTGTATGGACAACTATGATGTCTATTTAATGTGCCATCTGCAGCCTGAATCTAAACATTTATAAACTGATGCTTAGCAATGCAAGCAGCAATGTTCGCATTTTGTTTTTTCTTGATTTTGTTATAAGGATTGTCCTCTGACTGATACTGCAGCTCCTGTGTCAATGAAAATATTTCCCATGCCTTCATTCATTACCCTTGCCGTTATAAAAACCTGCCTTCAGATCTTGGGGACAAAAAGACGAAAAAGCAAGTGTGATAGGGACACATACCAGAAATCATCATTATTAAGCTAAAGCAGTTTAAAAAATTCTTCCTCATCCTAGCATACACTTTCATTTATCACAGCATTAACACATCGATTTGTAGCAGCAACATTTTCTGTTGCAGCCTTAAACATTGATATTTGTAGCACTGCTAAACCGTATTAAATGTGTTTTTCTTAAAACTAACTTCTGCCTGTAATGCACTGCACAGCAATGTCTTGTCTTTCTCAGAGCTTAAGGGTACTGAAGGTTCAATGCATCCTTCAGGTGTCTGATTTGTATAAAAGGACCAAACTTTAATATTGCTCTTTACAGTAAACCTGCCATATCCTCTCTTTTCTTTGCTGTTCCTTCTCAAATTTATTGGCCTAAAATTTTTGACATCTGTTCTTTTTATACCTCTATAATTTGGTATGGAAACAGAGAAAATGTTATTTTTTGCAATCTGCAGACTTTGATCTGCTGTTTTGAAAAAAAATGCATGTGAGAATGATATTACAGATTCTACTGCTAAAATATTAATAACATTATTCAGAGCAGGTATTTTATAATATACTTTGTTTAATGTGTTAGTAACTGCCTAGGTTGTTTATTATAGACAACATAAGCATTATGCATGTTCACAGCTTTTAACTTATTCTTTAAAACTGTTATTCTTTTCAATAGAAAATGTGTCTAGTAACTCTAGTAACTTAGGAGTTGCTCTGTTTGCACCAGTAACATTAAGTTTTATAACTTTCAGTCTTCCTAACATTATCACAGCTGGACATATTCCAGTCTGATTTTCAGTCTATAATTCTATGAAGTCTTTAAGATGTGCACTAATTTGTAATGGAAGATATGAAAATAATTTTTCCTTATGCTGTCTGTCATCATTAATTCCCATCTAGTCCATCTATCCTTCAAAGATACATCACTATTCCACAGATTGCATATGGCAAAAGTCCTGTCAGCACATTCAAAAGCTAAGAGACACCTCATCATTGGGCCCAGACAACATACCAGGTTGCCTGATTATCAGTATTAAATATGGTTTATATGACCCATAGTTAATCTCAATAATCTAAGCCTCTCCAGTGGTTACATTCATGAAACCTGGAAACAGCCATTGTTATGCTGTTGCACAGCAACAGAGCCTAGTTATTTATAGACCAAATAGTCTAACTGTACTCAGATGTAAATCAGTGGAATATCTAACCTCATTAATCTGGACATTGAAAATCTCTTAACATTGGAACTTATCAACTTGGCTTTACCAAAGGAAGGTCCTGCATCATTAACCTAAAGAATATATTTGAAAAAGTCATCAAATATGTGAATAAAAGTAACACAGGATATATAGCATATCTGGATCTTGCAAGGTCTTTCCACAATTTCCTTTGCAGACATTATTAGCAAACTTGTAAATCTGAATATTAATCCTTAGTTTGCATTTTGGATAGCTAATTGATTGTAAGACAGAACATATGTAGTTAGAATCACAGGCCACCTCTGAAGACAGAAATTTTACCAGTGTTATACCACTGGGATCAGTACTGGACCCTGTTCTATCTGACCTTTGTTTCTTAAACCTTCAGGCTAACACTCCTTGCACGTTAGTAGATTACTATAAATTGTTATTTGCTCTTCCACTGACTTACAATTGCTCCAGCATGAGTTAAACCATATTAACAATTGGTACAAGGAAAATAGTCTCAAATTACATATGAAAAAATGTAGTATAGTTAATTTTGATAAACAAAACTATTTCACATACCATATCGGTGACATACAATTCACGTCAGACAACGTTATAAGACCTATAGGCACTTTTTTTGATAATTACTTAACTTTTTATCTCCTCAGTAGTAAGGACAGTTTTCTAATTGGTTCATCTAATTTCCAGTGTCATCTCCTTTAGATCCTCGTTAGATCTAAAGAAGTCTTAATTCTTCTTTACTCTTATCTCATTAGACCCATTACTGAATTTAATGCCTCTTTTGGCATGTATTTGTCTAAACATATCACTCAACTTGAGAGCCCTTGGAGGTTCCAGACTAAACAGATCAGTTGCTGCAAAAAATATTAGCTTTTGAAAGTATGTCTTTAAGAAGGGATGGCCAGTAATTGCCTTTTATGAATGTCAGCTGATGTTTTTTAATGGTATTTAAAGATGGCAGTTTAGTTTTATTTGTGTAGTTCTGAGGAAGTCTACTGATGCTGGTAGACGAAAAGCACTTCAATTTTAAATAAAGAGTTCGTGTCTTATTTTTCACTGGATTGGATTTATTCGTTGATTTGGTGTTTTCTACAGTCTTCATACCTGGTGCGCTCATTTGGAGTTTCTTAAAAAATATTAGCTGTTTGAATAGCCTAGTACCATCTCTCTCCGCACTTAATTTCTTATAGACTCCTCTTAGGGGATCTGCATCTATCTTTTTGAGCCACGAAGGATCTGACCCTCTTTGAACTTCTATTCCTTTACAAAACAAATAGCTCCTCAAATACAGAGTTAAGGGAATTAAACTTTTACCAGCAGGTGAATAAGACATATTGATGTGATATATTTCTATCCCAATGTATCTCCCATGTCTGGAATAAATGTCTGCTTCATGTGAAGCTGAGTAGCATCCTTGCCACCTTCAAGGTAAACTAAGATAAATAGATGGGCAACCTGAAACTCTCCCCTGATCTGTCTTGCATTGCCTTTCTTGAAGGGGGAAAGAACTTTTGAATATGGGTATTTGGCTAAGTTTATAATGCTGTACATACTGATTATGCAGTACTTATCTTTGAACCTACAAATTCTGAAAATATTCCTTTGCATCTCAATGAATTTTTAAATAATGTTGCTTTTAGTCAGATCATATGTGATTTATGCTGTTTGACTGCTACAGGATGGAAAACAGAATGGGATTCATATTGCATAGCACTAGTTCCTTTAATTTCTTCTTTAAATTTCTTAAAAGTACCATGTATGTATGTCCAGAAACATTTCATAGTCAGGGGAAATGTCAGTTAATGCTTGTTTAAACTCATCTAATCTTTTTTCACTTTCCCCTCATCATTTCTGTGTTATATACTATCTCTAATCAAAGCACCAATTTGTTCTATAGTTTCTGGGAGCCATTTACCCACATTACAGCCTGAAACTCTGACTGACCTAATGTGCTGTATTCAGACTGAGTTGTTTCTGTGGTAATAGGGAACACTCTGTTCTTTCTTATACAACACATTATGCAACATTTGTAACCCTGTATTATACTGTTCCATTAAATTATGCACTAAATGGTTACATTCAAGTGCATCTTTTGTGATTCCCTGACCTGGGTGTATGTCACTATTACCCATGTTCAAACCCCTCCTCCTTACCTAATTTCCGGATTCTTAATTTTCATAGATGTCTGGTCTTGTGGGCACCATTTCTAAAAATCCTTTCTTTACTTGCTTGTGTGCATTCCTCAACGATTGCGTTCTGTACACAATGTAAGTGATTAATTATTTGGAACCATATTCTATTTATCTACTGTTGATTATTGTGCTAATGTCGCTGTAAAGAGGACTTTGGAATGCACTGTATGTATGTAATTGAGCAGTATCTTTGATTTATTTAGTGGAACTCTGACTCCCTTATGTTGGTTACCAGGCTATAATTCTATAGTTGCCATTATTATATTGCCTACCTACACTTATTTTGCTGATGTATGTATCACTTCTGATTCATTTTGTGAGAAGTTGCTTTAGTTTTGTGTAGGAATATCCTATTCGAGCCTTAAGCTTAGCAGTTGTAGTGGACTACCAAGGCTTTATTTGTATTAAATGTTACCGGCAAGATGCCTGCTCTGGTAATAAGCAGGTCATATATGCAAGCTGAAGTGCTGATCCATCTGTGGCCATAGTAGTAGATGCTAGTATTGTAATTCTAGTCCACAGTTGCAAATAGTTTATTTTATTATTATTTACTTAGCCTACTAACTGTATACCACAGTAGTGCAGATACCTGTAGTTGTATACAATCTGTAACTGAACTGTAGGTTGCAAATATAACTAGTGTCTGAGTCATGTGCCACACTAAAATTGCTCTATATATTGCTATGTCCCTCTAATACTGCTTCACCTATTAACCCTCCATTTTTGTCTTTATATCCCCAACACATCTTCCTGCAGTACTGCACTAGCCACTATTAAAGTTTCTGGACCAGCAAAAAGATCTCGGTCCTGACATCTACCTTGTCTTGTGGCTATCTATAACGACAAACAACCACTTTAGGAACGTGCTGTTTTTCCCAGATGTAAAGGGTTTAGTACTAACAGCTAAACTCACTAGGTACTTCTTTTCGTCAATGGTCGAGGAACCCAGCAGCCTAAACTATATTTTTCTCCTCTTCCTACTTCTTGTTTGTATTCTCTTTCCCTTACTGTGCCGTAGTTTTTACTTAGTTATATCTCACTTCTTTTACTATTCCAGCCTTTGCTTTCTAGTACCCCTGCCCCCCTCTATTTGCCTATACCTTGAGCCTGTGTCCTGCTGCTTCATATTTGTATTCTAGTGCAGATACAGCTTACCTGTACGAGAGGGTAACTATCACCCTCTGCCTCTCATTTTTACTGACTCCTTCTTAGTTATAGTGCTTTAGTTTTCTTTTTCATTAAATAACACTCTAGCTCCCACTCCTTTATCTGTTCTACCCAAAACTCTTTTAGATGACTGATTGACTTCTTTGGTAATTCTCCGATCACCCTCGCTTTACTAGGGCTCACTTCGCTCCCCTATCCTACCCCCATTCCCACCCACCCCTACTCTCCTGCAACTTATACTTATCCAAGCCACATCCCTCCATGCCCTCATCCTAAGATATCCACTCTACAAACTCAATCAAACTATTAAGACTCAATAGATTTTCCTCCTCTCACCTATTATATCTCATCTCTTGCATCTAAAACCATATATTATATTTCTCTCCTACTACAACAGGACATTACCCCCTCTGCCACCTGCATCCTTACTCTAGCCTTACTTTAGTCTGAAACCATTATTATTATTCAGGTTTACCTGTTTATCTATAGCAGCAATTTCCCACCTCAAAAACTTATTGCAATCAGTCTAAATATAACCTCTTTAAGTATCTTTCTTTCAGTACACAAACTTTTTGCATCACTCACTCCTCTACTAGCCACTACCCCATCCCCTTATTTTCAAACTAAATAACTACCAACCATGCTCTCTTTTAAACTTATCTCACTCACAATTATCTTAGCCCTACTATCCCTGGCCCTACATCTGTCCTCATACCACTCCTATCATCTCATTTACTACCCCTCTCCAACTTCACCCAACAACCCTGTCCACTGTCAGATTAAGTCCCTTATTTATATCTCTTCTCAGCTATTTGTCCCCTATTCAATAATATTCTTTTCTCTAAGATACATTCAAACACACAATCCTGTTAATAAACTATATATATATATATATATATATATATATATATATATATATATATACAATAAAGTATTCTCTAAAACAAAATTTCTTATCCTGTACTCCCTAACCCACATTAAACTTCAATTTGACATCCATCCCAAACCAGGCTCTGCTCTTACTACTTTCTCTAACCAACCGCCTCCACCAACCACAAATAATAACATCCCCCCTGCACCTACCCTACCTCTAACAAAATGTACTTCAGACATTCTCATTATAAATTTTAACCTCAGAAGCCTCCTAAATAAAGTTCATGAATTCCATGCAGCCATTGCCCTTTATACCCCAGACATAGCTATTGTAATAGAAACCTGGCTTAAGCACCATATAAAATCGGAAGAAATACTCCCTGATGGATATAGCATCATTAGAAAGGAAGATTATCAAACCATGGTGGGGGCATTGCTATCATATACGATGGTAACCTCAAAATAGTTCAACTAAATGCCATCCCACCTAAACCCCCTAGTTCAGAAATTTTGGCTGCCAGGCTCAATATAAATCAACACAGATCTATCATCATCATCGCTATCTACCTCCCTCCTTCAAATAATCTAGAAAATATTGAAAATATACTTGAATGGGCTTCCTCTAACTTTAGTCATGAAATAGTAATACTTGGTGACTTTAACCTAGACTGGCTCATCTGCTCCTCCAATACACCAACAAATTTTGTAAACCTATATAATTTCCATCAAAATATACACTACCCCCTACCCACATAGATAAGCATACAAATAGACATTCCACCCTTGACTGGATTCTGACGAATAGAACTAACATCAGCTATGAGGCTGGCTGCCTACCTGACACGTTAAGTGATCATCTCCCAGCATACCTAATAAGAAAAAAACTCAAACATTTGTGGTAATATCACTTACAGCTACACTCAAAATAAAAAATAGTTTTCTCCATCCATCTTTCAAACTCTCTTAAAATAAAACTGGGCACCACTAAAATCCTTACAACTAGACCAAGCAGTTCAATACTTTAATAACATTTTCATGCTAACTTTAAATAAGCTTGCCCCACTTAGAAAATTTTGCACCAATCCAGAAAACTCCCATGGTTAGCAAAAGAAATAATGTTATTACTCAGGCAAGGAGACAAAGCATGGCCCCTCTATTGCTCTAATAGAAGTGAGGCTAATCTCACCACCTTCCAACAACTTAGAAATCAAGCTAAGAAACAAATCAAACTAGACAAAAAAACATAATTTCAAACTTGCCAACTAAAATATCAAACAAATCCACAAAGATTTTGGCAATCTGTCAACCTCCTTTTAAATCCCAGAAAACCCACTACACCAGTCCCAACAACCAATAATACTTCAGACTCTATTGCCACCCAATTTAATGCCCACTTCATTAGCTCAATAACTTCCCTATTAGACAACACTACTATCACTCCTCTTTTCGTACCCTCACCCTCTACTCTACCACATACCTACTTTAAATTTGAACCCATCCAAACAAGCTTCATAAAAAGCCTACTATCTAAAGTAAAACCATGTACCCTCGCTGCTGATCAACTACCTGAAGACTTTTTGAAAATAGCCACCACATCTATTTCCTACCCTATATCCATCCATATTAACCACTCTGTCACTGAACAATATGTACCCACCCTTTGGAAAATATCCCACATCATTCTACTTCATAAAGGAGGCCCCTCTAAAGACATATCTAACTACAGACCTAAAGCCATACTCTCACCCCTAGCTAAAATCCTAGAAATATGTAGTTACAAACAAATAACTGATTACCGCCAAAAGAAAAACTTTTTATCTGATACACAACATGTTTTTCAACCAAAACACAATACTAGTACAGCCCTCATTAGTTTTACCAACTCCATTAGTCACCTCAGAAACAACAACCAACTTGTCTCTGCAACCTTTCTTGACATGTCAAAAGCATTTGACACCGTATCGCATCAAATCCTCCTAAATAAACTGGCCACTTATAACTTCTACCCTGAAGCCCTAAACTGGATCCATAGCTACCTCTCAAACAGGCAACAGGCTACCTTATGGGATAATAACTCTTCCCTCACCTTCTTATCTCTGCAGGACTTCCCCAAGGATCAATTCTTGGGCCACTACTTTTTACCATTTTTACCAGTGACCTTAGCACAGCCACTAACCCTGCCAATATTATACAATATGCAGATGATTCCTCTCTTATCTGCTCTGCTCCTACTATAGTAGCACTTCAAACAAAAACTCAGACTGCCCTCAGCAACATTGAAAGATATCTAGCTGCCCATCAACTTATACTAAATCTGAATAAAACTAAGCTTATGGTCTTTTCAAATCCTTCATCTCTAACTAATCATCCACCTCTCTCTATCTTTTCCTCAAATGGCACAAAAATAGAACCTGTTGAACACACTAAACTGCTTGGCATTACTATAGATAATGCATTGAAATTTATTTGACAAACATACAGCACAGACAATTAAAAAGGTCCATATAAAACTTGGTACACTCTATAGAGCCAAATATTTTCTTACACATCATGCTAGACTTGCAACAGCAAGAACCCACCTGTTATCTTCACTGCTCTACAGTTCTCAAATATTTACAAACCTTCACAAAACAGAAATGAACAACCTTGAATCATGCTATAACAAGATAGCCAAATTTGCAACTAACCAGCCCCAAAAAACGCATCACTGTACTGTCTTACAACAACTAAATTGGCTAGAACGCCCAAACTTACTTACATCAAACCAACTATTAATTGCCCATACAGTGATGTATAAACCTAATCACTGCCCATCTCTATCTAACCTTGTTAAACCCTATAAAAACCTTAATTATCTCAGGTCAGCAGACAAAGTTCTACTTAAAGTAAACAAATCACACAACTCACATGGTGATTCCTTATACTGTTACAGAATTGCAAAATACTGGAACTCTCTTCTGTTTTATTCTATCTATTGATCATACTCAAAACTTTAAAGAGGCACTAAAAAAATACTTCTTAACTCACTGGATATGCTCCTGCTCTCCTACCGACTAACCTGCCCCAACCATCACACAACATGGAGCTCTCACACATCCTCATAACCTTTGGATGAGGACACTCCCACCACTCATTGGAATGTTGGGAAAAAAAAAAACGACTATGCATGTTTTTACTACAAATTGTTAATGTATCTATTTATGATTTTGTAATCTTATTGTATGCTGCTTTATATATGCCTTTGTATATCAATGTTTCTGGAATTTTTTCCCCCGGTCGCAGCTGAAAAAGGGCACTTTGCCCAGTCTGACATTACCTGCTAAAGAAATGCAAATAAATAAATAAATAAATCCTTATAATCTGCATATTGCATTGTTCTAAGAATGATCAACAACTATTCAACAAACAACTAATTTAAGTCCATATGATCAATCTGAGCAAAAACATCTACATCATTTAATTATATAGCTGTTTCCTGATGCTTCTTATAAATCTTTAGATTTTTGTTTGTCAGAACATAACAGTTCATAATAACTGGCAAATGCTTTGAAAAGCATAGATATTTTCAAAAAAAAGTTTACTTAACATTTATTTACTATCATTACATTTATAAAGCTGTATTTACCAAATTAGCAAATTGGGCCATGCTGTTACTGATGTAAGGTCTGTTTAGCAACATGCTTGCTGCCACTCCATGATAAAATACTCATGCAGTCAGCTTAGCATGCAATGCTTAAGTAGTGAGAAAATGAAACTCACCCTTCTAAACAGTAGACTAGGATGTGTGTCCTTTAGGATCAACATGTCCCAGGTGAGCTCATATTTGAACCTCAACCCACAGTGACGTGTCCTGCAGTATCATTTTATCATCCCTATAATTATTATTATGTTATCCCCATAATATGCTACTGGTCCTTTAGGCTTTTCCTTCCTTACAAAGTATCTTCCCTGTTTTCCTCAAAGCATCATATTCAATACTCATCTGGCAGCTCATCAAAGAACATACTCAAGGGAAATAACATATTTTGTGATATTTTGGAGTTAATGATCCAGCCATAAGTTTCCTTGATTTAAAATGTCTTCACTTCATTATTCAGTTTTTGTGTGTCAGTCTCAAAATAAGTTAAGACTAGTGGACATAAGAAGCAAAAATCAACCTGTGTGTTCTTTCAATAAGGCATCACTGAAATGCTTACAATTGTCTCAGGTACTTGATTTCCATGGATGTACTCCCCCAAATTGTTAGAAATGAGTGGTGACAGCCTGTTAATATGCACTTGTTTTGAATCTGAATCATCTAATAGTGAACGCTGCAGTAAGCACTACATGGAATTTCACCTATGTCATATGAGGGGCTATATAGATGTCACATTATATACAAAAATCACTTGAAGCAAGTTCAGTCAGAATAACCTGCACTTTGTTAATTGAAATATAAGCATAAGCAATATGATTATGCAAGACTTGCAAGTGAAAATATATAAATAGTTCACACTTTTAGAGAATCATTCCAAAAACATTCAATTAAGGTCCAATTGTTCATGGTTTAAATGCACTTTCTCCTTCAGAATACAGTTTCCTGATTTTTTTTCCTCTAAAATTGTGCAACGAATAAATCAGTCTTGGTCAGCCTGTATCTGTTACTCTATATTCTTTCCTTTGAGATAAAAAATATTACTCCCTGTTCACAGACTCAACTTTCACATTGATTTCTATCGAAAACAGTGTATATATATTTCTTCCAGAAAGCAGTTATGTAAGTCAAATTACTACAAGCATGAGTAAAAAAAAAAAAATCAACCTCAGGATTCAGAGATAACCCTAGTGCTCAAGCTAAGGGTTGCAGTAAAAAGGTCATGTTTCCATGATTTAAGATTCAGAGGCACATTAGCCACAATAAGAAATGACGTCATTGTTGGCTAATTTGTATGCCTCTGAATCACTAACTACTGGGAGTGCAGTTTAGTCCTTTCCTGTGGTAGTTAACAGTGTCATCTCTACTGTGTTAGCACAGACCCCCTACCAGTCACTGTCCCATACACAAACACACAGTAAAAACACATGCATGCACACAGCACATACCCTGTACCTGCCCCTGTTGTCATAACATTCTCAATGTTTCCTTTTTCCCTGCCTGGGCATTTCAGACATGATTGTAGTTAATCCTTAATGCCAGACATCTGAGGTGTCAAACTCCATATCCTTCAGTAAATGTATTGTAGTATAAATGCTGTTATCCTACTGAGTTTTAATGTTTGTAGGAGGATGCTTAAAATCCTTCCATGCTTTTGTTCCATCTTTAATGTTGTCATTTGTCTTGATGTCTTGTGTTACAAGGTTGAGTGGTATGCTCGACATTCAAGTCCCTGTCCCTTGTAAGTCATCAGCTGTTGCAGGCATTGCATAATGCCCATGATCCTAAATAAATGGGTTTTGTGTGTCAAGGGTCCAGCGTTAAAATAACATAGCATCCGTGGAGGTGCAGAGGGCTAATAATCCTTGTGAGAAGGAGAATACAGGACTGGAATCTCTTTTTTCACACATACCCTTAAGATCTATGGTTCCCAGCACCATGTTTTCTTTCTTTTTAAATATATGCATTTAAGGCATTTCATATAGAATATACCTGGTGTATAGTCCTCCACAGACCCACATTGTGTTGAAGTGTCTTCAAGAGAATGTTATTTAGAGCAATCCCTGGTGTCTAGTATTCTCCCCAATGCTGTGCACTGTTAAGGAAAATGCTTATGACTTTTCCCTGGAGGCTGGTGGTTACCCATTCTGTTTAAGTAATATACTGAGCCATGAGTTTATTTATTTGTTTATTTATTTATTTCAATTTGATGACTGGGGTAGTCTACTGGGCCTAGAAGAGCCTGTTTTCAGTGGAGGCCCAGGGAGTAAAGCTCCATTGTCAATGACATATATACAAAACAAAGAAATCATTGGTATCATGCAGACTATACAGTATTAAAAATCATTTACAGAATGAAAATCTTGCAATTATACAGTCTGTGGGCTGGATTCATGAAACCTCCCTGTAAGAGTTAATATGTCTTACATGGAGACTGCAGTGTAATGGTATGACGTCAGCATGCCATGCATATTCATGAGGGCATGCTGAATCATACCCTAGGCTAACACGGTCTGTGTAGGAAAGTAGGGGGTGTGTCCGAATGCCGAGTTCTGCAAAGGGACACACCCCCAGAAGAGTCAGAGTCCTGAAAGTAAACACCCATGAGCGAGTCCGTGGAAATGTCAAGGAACACAACACCACATGCCCTCACAGACTATAAACCCAACTGTAATGTAAAACGTAAAAATAGCCGTTTAATTTTTTTTTTAGAATTTCCAAAATGTTTGCCCGTAGTTGCGCTCGTTTGCGCTGGTATGCCCTCCGCTCAGCCACAGTTAGCAGACATTGAAAAGCATATAAGATCTAAATATGCAAAGTAAGCCAAGTAGCAATAGCGTAGCGGTAGAGACGTTGGCCAAAGAGGTAGTCATGGTTCGAGCCCCCACAACATCATTTTCCATTTTTATTTAAATAAGCATGAAACAATCCCGACATATATATATATATATATATATATATATATATATATATATATATATATATAAAACTATAATGTAAGTAAAATGTAATGAAATGGGCCATGCATTTTTGGAGAAATCCGACATAATAAAATATGAAAAAAGGATCAGAATTGCCCATAGCTTAGCAAGGCTTTAGCAAGCTGAATACGGGTGCCCGTAGGTGAGCAGCGCTTTAACAAGCTTAATATGAGTGCCCATAGGTGAGCAGCACTTTAATAAGCTTAATATGAGTGCCTGCAGGTGAGCAGCAGTTTAACAGGTTTAAAATGAGTGCCCGGAGTTGAGCAGCGCTTTACCATGCTTAAAATGAGTGCCCGTAGTTCAGCAGCACTCTGCCCAGCATAATATGAGTGCTCATAGCTAAATAATGTGTTACCTAGCGTAAGCCGTTTGCGCGGAGCTGCGCAGCACACCAACCAGCTTACTGGCGGGCAACATTGGGCAAGCTGTATCAAAGCCGCCTTTACACAGACACACTTCCTAGCCTGTCTAGACAGTAGTAAAATAAAAAAAGCAATGCCCAGGGTCGAACCTGGGACACTGTGCACCATAGTCAAAGTACTCAACTACTAAGCCATGACAGTTGTACTGAGAAATGCAGTATTAGCATATATATAGGAATGAATGGAAATAGAAGCATGACAAAGCAGTTTTTTTTAAGCTGATAAATATCCAAAATGGCCAATCACAGATAAGTGTGGGAAAACCGGCATATATAAGCCCCATAGGCGGGAATACACAGCATAACTGATTGTGGTACCCATTTGCAGTCAGGATGGCAGGTGCAGGAGAGGGAAGTCGCTTTAGAGCACAAAGGTGGGGAGTTGAGGAGTCAAAATATATGGTTTGGCTCCTAGTCCATGATCATGAAGCACAACTCATGCAGGGCCAGGTTCACTGGGGTGTGTACAAGGCAGAGGCGTGGAACCGGTTGGCACATGATCTCACCAGTGCCACAGGCATTCCGAGGACTGGTGAGCAGGTCCGTCACCACCATGCGGACCTGAAGCGACGGAACGAGGACCAACTGAACTGTTGGATCCAGGAGGCCCACCAAATGCCCAACGCCCCACTACTAAGTATCCATGTAATTAAGTATGTAAGAAATGCTATCCTAGCCTATAGTATGGAGAGGTATGTTCCAATATTACTTCCTTTATATTACAGCTGCAGGTGTTCATTCCGCGAATCAGCAAGCCTATGCTGATAGGCTGCTGAGGTTGTGCCACCAGGCAGGTTAGTAATTATTTAGCTGGCATTGTCATAGAATAGAAGTGAGAAAGATTGTAAAAGAGTTCAGTGTTGTAACCCACTAATAAAGGTCAAATAAGCCTAGAAGACAGATTCTGATAGTATTGTAAGATTAGATAAGTGATGCAGCATGGAAAATAGTGAATGCAATCCAGTAATAAAGATTAAACAAGTCTCAAATAGAAGTTTCCACCTGTATTGTAATATCAGATAACTGCTGCAGCCAGAAAATGAGTGGTAATCAATCAACAAAGGATAGACAAGTGTCAAATACATCCTTGTAAATTCTGCCATATGAAATAAGTGAGTCAGCTGGAAAGGGTTGTTGTAATCAGTAGTAAATGTTAATAAAGCCAAGAATTAAGTACCAGTCTGAAATGTAAATATAATATAATTGAGATAGTGTGAGAAATACAGTTTGAAGCTACCAAGAAAGCTGTAATAAGTCTGGAATAAAGGTATACTGCAGTCACTACATTATGAAATGAATGAGACAGCCACAACCAAAGAGTGTAATGTGTTAAATAAAATACAGAACATGGACTGTGTCCGTCCCACAAATTGGATATGTTACTGTACCTTGCATTATGGAAATAGTATGGTTGTATGAAATGCTGAACATCCACAGTTGTCTAGACCCATATAAATCAAATGTAGCAGGATGCTGTACCTGAACACAGCCAGATATGAACATATATGAATAAAAATGGAATGTATATTAATGTAGCAGTAACATCCCTATCATCAACATTCCTAAGGTTACATACAGGAAACTGTACTAATACATGTAGGGGATATATATCTGCATCTACTAGGAATGTACAGTATATGTATAGGTAGTTTAAGTTGTTAATGTAAAATTTCTCTACCTTACCCTATTTTCACAAATGATGCCATTCCACACCAAACCAGGTATGTGTATTCACAATTAATTCCCATGGACATTTGTCCTGTTGGTTCATACATATCTGCATGTACGTTGATGCATGTGCCCCATTCACATATCCAAACCTGATGGCCTGTTGCCACCAATCAACCCTGCATGCTGTTGGAATGTGCACTGTTGTTCTAAATATGCATGTGTTATGCTTGCTGCTCAATGTTCGGAATTCATGGGTGTTTAGTTAATGGGAATACTGATGCATGCTGTTACAACTAATTTTGAATGGAGTTGTTTGTTACTAACCCAAAATGCCATAAAATACTGCTAAACATAGGACAACAGGGAAGGCGGGTTCCAGCGGACCCACCTCTCCCACCTCAGCTGACGAGTGCACCTGGCACCAGTGCTCAGGCTGGGACCTTCTCCTCCAGTGGCCCTGCACCACCTTCAGGTGGAAGCACTGCAGGGGATGGGGCTCGTTCCCCCTCTGCAAGCATGGCCAGAGGAGAGCCTCCGCTCACCCTCCGTAGGGTCCGGTCTGTGGTGCGTAGTGAGATCAGGCGTTCTATGACTGATCCCCTACGCCAGCTTGAGGCGAGGGTGGCGCAAATCATGGGTGTACCTGCCCGTCTTATCCAGCCCCCAGTACAGCCCCAGTCTGGGCTGTGAAGGCGCAGTGGTAACTGCCTATGGGTGGGGATTTCAGTTCCACTGTTTCCATCTGTGGGCTCATGGGCTTGCAATATCCAAACATCCATCCCCGTCATTTGTGTTTACCCCCCACATGTGTCATACTCCGCCCCTGTATGCATCTTGTTTGTCTTGTCTGTTTACCTCCCCAAACTACCTCCCCAAATATACCTACTTACTGTACCTCACATTCCACTCTCACCTGAAAAAAAAATAAAAAAAGGGCACTCTGTTCCCACAAAAAAATTACGCCCCATACATAGCTGCCCAATTCGCACACATGTCCACTGGACATGGAAACTGATAATTCTAGTTGGCAGTACAACATATTTTGTTGTCCACACCCCTCTCTCAGGGTTGGAAGGTTTCAAATTTCACACCAAATTTCACACATATGCACAGCTGTTGCTAATAAAGAAATGGGCAACTATGGGCCTTTCCTACATCCTTCCTGCACATCTCGAGCTTGTTTTCTTACTGTCCTACCCTCTTTGTGCCCCCTTTTTCACCACTTTCCTATCTCCCCATTTTATTTTCTTTAAAAGAAATTAGCACGGGTGTTAGCGGGAGTAAGCACTTTTAAGCAGTGGTCAACGGGTGTGCGCTTGTGTGCGCTTAGCTAAGCGAGTGTGCACTTAGCTAAGCAAGTGTGCACATGTGTAAGCATCGCGCAAACCAGTGAAAACCGACTTACAACTGCTTAAAATTGCCTTAGTCACTCTGTATGACAAGGCCTGTAGTCTGCTCATCAGCAAAATAAAATACCCCTGTCAGTCTCGAACCCCGGTGCTTGGAAACACTAGTCTGCATGAATTACCACTGAGCCACAGCTGATATACAAGAACTTGGTGCTGAAAGAAATATATCATGAAATACAAGGAGTGAATGTAAAGGGAATATAGGAAGGCCATTACACAAAGCTTGTTCCCTGAATCCTTACTGGCAATTCTTGTGGAATTGCATTACATTAGTGTGATAAGAGAAACAGCCATGCTATGAGGTAATAATGTTACAGTAGCACCTTACAAACCCCACACAGTATCAGAGCAGGATAAACACCGCCATATTTGAATAGGTATGAGGCCAGACTTCCCAACTGTGACTGATTTACAGGGATGTCCCAGATTTGCAAAAAAATGTTACCTGTGCCCCACTGACTCCCTGTGAAATGTACTAACAGTAGGCAAAAAGGTGGGATATCCCACATAATGGTGACTGTAGACACTACTTGCATGTCAGAAATGGTGTAGTAATACATATGCTCAAAATACCCTGCAGTCACAACTGCAGAATATCTGAAATATATCACGGGTGTATCCCACTGATATGTACCTTTCCCTGAGGCTGGTTAAATATATACCTGAGAGTATCTGAGGCCTGCAAGTGTCAGAAATACACAGGCATATCAGTCTGTCTGCTGTTACACACTCTTTGAATAGCTGTAGAATTACTCCCACAAGCACACCCTCATGTAGGAGTACAACGCAGAAATATCAAAGGATGTAGCCATCTAACAAAGTAATGACAGTATAGCAGTTTACAAGCACTGTATGTGCCTGATATTCATAATTGTTAGTACAAAATACAAGGCCCTAGTACTGCTCAGCAGCAAAATAAAATACCCTTGTAAATGTCAAACCCCATACCTTGGGCTCACCAGACTGCATGCAGTGCCACCAAGCCAGAGCAAACATATAAGAACTTACTGCTGAAAGAAATATATCATGCATTACAAGGAGTGAATGTAAATGGAAAATAGGAAAGCCATAGCAAAACATTCCAGTAAAGACAAATATCAGGCCTTCAAGGAGTGAATGTAAAGGGAAAATAGTGAAGCCATAGCAACACATTGCAAGAACTACTGTTGTATACCAGTTAATCCACAACTCCCACAGGAAAGTACATACTCCCATGTAAACAGTGTTAACATGAGCAGGAGTGAGTTAACATACACACTGAGAAGAGTGAAATGGAAAAAGCAACAGTAAGGTTTCAGTACAACATGCATTTCAATGGCTACAACACAGCCTTAGATATGACAGACATACCAACCTTCTGACTGA
>NC_056746.1:716008779-716071279 GCF_019279795.1 Protopterus annectens
TGTAGTCATGTTACTACACTTCACGTACAGCACGCTAGCTGCCTGTCTGGCACACATTATTATTGTTGACTGACCACAAGAAGCATGTTGATCATGACTCACATTACTACACCACATCCAGTTCCACTGACCACAAAAGTACACATAGCTGTTGTTGTGTAGCACCGTCATGTGTCTTGTATGTGTGTGTGTGTGTGTGCGTGTGTGTGTGTGCACGTGTGTGTGTGTGTGTGCGTGTGTGTGTGTGTGTGTGTGTGTGTGTGTGTGTGTGTGTGTGTGTGTGCAAATCTATGCACCCACAGCTTGTAACACTTGCACAACATTGTTATGTCCTTGTACACATTGTGTCCCAGGGTGGAGACAATCACTGAACAACTACACACAAGCATCAAGTACATGTATACTGTAATTAACAAGGGCTGTCTACACTTGCACTGCATGTTCTTGTGCAACACAACCTGCATGCTGACATGTGTGCAGTGATGTTTTTCCTTGTGAAATGGTCACCCACCCTAAAACAGTATTGTGTATGTGTTGGATTGCGGGTGTGTCTGTGTTTGTATCTGCTGTACTGAGGAGTGCACCTGTGTGCTTGTGTGCCTGTGTGCATGTATGCATGTGTGCCTGTGTGCATGTGTGCATGTGTGCCTGTGTGCATGTGAGCCTGTGTGCATGTGTGCATGTGCACCTGTGTGCATGTGTGCCTGTGTGCATGTGTGCATGTGCACATGTGTGCATGTGTGCATGTGCGCCTCTGTGCATGTGCACCTGTGTGCATGTGCGCCTGTGTGCATGAGTGCATGTGTGCCTGTGTGCTAATATCATGTACACATTTGTAAACTGTGTTTCCTATCTTCCTCTCACAGGTTCTGATGTTGCCCTGGTGGAGTGCAGCAGGGAACCTAAAGCCACTGCTGGGGATAGTGCTAATGATGATACATGTGTAATGGCACAGGGAGGTGTGACAGGGTCTGTTGTTGGTCATCCAATTGACAGTACACAGCAGTCAACCTCATCAATGCGCACAGTCATCCTGCCGATACATCCATTGTCACCAATGTCCTTAGCTGAGGGACAGCATACAGTGGGCATTGACCAGGGTACTGTGGTAACATTGGCACATGCATCCCCTCACAGCAGCCATGGCCAGATTCCTGACATGGTACCACACAGGCAGATGTCCAGGGGTTCTCGTGGGAGCATCCATGGTCGTACTGCCCCTGTCAGACGTGCCCACAGATGTCTATCAACCTCAGCTATGTTCCGGGCTGGACAGGCACGTATGGAACAGTACACCAGACAGGGTCTGAGGGAGCTTAAAGCACATTGCACCACTATGAATGACACTATGCATGACGTCGCATCTGCCATCCGTAACATCAGCGAGGTCATTGATAGATGTTGGGGGGACACATTAGATCTGTTCCACAACTACATGTCCAGGAGCCAGGGCAGTGCAGGATGGTTGAGGCTTTGACGTGGATGTCTGCCAGTAACATTATCAGCTGCCAGTCGTCGCGGACGATAACAAACCCACAGCCGCTCCCATAGTGCCAGTACCAGCCCCAGCAATGCTGGGTCTGTGCTGTCATTACACCGTCCTAGAAGACCACATGCACGTGGCTCTGGACAGTCCCAGCAGGGACATGTGTCCAGTCAACAACCCACTGCTTCTGATGACAGTACCCAGTCTGGCTTAGTACCTGATACTGTCCGTAGCACCCCTGCCAGGCACAGGTACCGTGTCCATGGCCAGAGACAGTGACCTGTATGACCTGGCAGGTAAAGTCTGTGGCTGTCCACAAACACCCGTATATGGCAGCCACATGGTGGAACTGTGTGCATGCATACACACACACATAATGCTAACACCTAGGGCTAACACATACACACACACATCGCAGCAATGTTGCCCCATCTTGTACTGTTGTCCCTCATTAACACACACACACACATACATGTCAATTGGATATGTCAATGGCAGACTCTGGCAAACCAAGTACACACCCTGTGCATATGATGAAACTGTGCCACCTCCTGCCATCTGTAACATTGATTCTGGAACACAATAGCATGGTACTGATGCACAGGGTGACTACATAGCACTGTAGTAATATTATCATGTTGTTAACAGTACAGTGTAATGATATTGTTGTGGGTAGATTTGAGCATGCATGATGCATTAACTATGTTTGTCATTGCAGTTTTGTATACATCAGTGTTAATTCCTAAAGTGTACTGTCTGCACATGTGCCACATGGCTGTTGTGTGTACCGGTGCCTGCATGTGTTGGGGTGTGGACAGTACATGTATGATGTTTGCATCACCGATTTGCAGGTTTACATTTGTGAACATGGTCAGCATGGAACATGATATGGTTTGACAGTATGCTGTGGGTGATATGGTTTCCACATGTCAATGGTCTGCATTCTGGTAGTATACACAGCTTACATAGCATTACATTCAGTGGTCATTACATGGTGTCTCCTCAACTGATACACAGATGTAGGAACCTGGTGTCAGTGATATCCTTGCAGTACTACACTATACCAGTAGCCATTGTTACTGAGCCCCACACATCCCTGGGAACAATACCCTTTGGCATATAGCAGTCTCATATACATGCCAACACACTATGGATATGTCCATCCATGACTGCAGATACATACAGTGGCCTACAATGCATTCTACACATGACACACCTAACCACCACAAGGGTATCATACAGACAGATACCTGTTGACCAAGCCATGGTATATTGCTGTAACGCTACTGTGGCATTGTCATCGGCATGTAGTTAACATAGTATTCCAACAGTACCATGTAGGTGGTAGCACCCATCATGTAGAACGGGTAATGGTGTCTACATGTGGACAGGTGTTATCTTGTCTATCCTGTGATATTCACATTTCCAAAGGTATTCTGCAGTTCCTCTGTGTATCACCTAAGCAAGAAGGTGTCTGTATGCATATCAGCAAAAGTTGCCATACACCTACACTGGATGGCAATCACTCACAGACTTTGCTGTGTTTTAACATGTCTGACATATACTGCAGACATGAACCGTCACCCACATTAATCTATCAAATCTTTCATGGGTGTGTATCACATAGCTGGCCTAGGACACAGATCACTGCAGTAGCTTGCATTGTCACAAACATACATGTATGGCCTAAGGTCTGGTAAGCTGCGGCACATGGCGGCAAAGGTAACAACTGTATTCATATGGGGCAGGCTTCACACATAGGAACTATTATAGGTCACAGGTACATATCTGTATGTGGCAAACACATACCTGATGTGTGCATGGCAATTACTCTTATAGTAATATGTCTTACAATAATGAAAGCAAAACACACAACACGTTCACAAACTGTGTGACAAACGCACACTTGGCATTTGTAGTATTCAAACCCCTACCTAACTAGGTTATGGCACTTGAGAGAGATGCATTAGCACAGCATGTCATTCACATTACTGGATGATTTCCCTTCTCCTGCTGTATTTATAGGGTGCTGACATCATCGGTCTTTCCAAAGAAGAATGTACATCTTTTAGTGTGTTAGTATTCAAACCCCTACCTAACTAGGTTATGGCACTTGAGAGAGATGCATTAGCACAGCATGTCATTCACATTACTGGATGATTTCCCTTCTCCTGCTTTATTTATAGGGTGCTGACATCATCGGTCTTTCCAAAGAAGAATGTACATCTTTTAGTGTGTTATCCCAGTCTTCAAAATGGCCATTCCTTTCACAAAGAATTGCAGACATACACACACCCCTGCCCCCCCACACACACACAGCATTTGCAGAATTCAAACCCCTACCTAACTATGCTATGATATTTGAGACAGATGCATTAGCGCAGTGCGCTATTCGCATTACTGGATGATTTCCCTTCTCCTGCTGTATTTATAGGGTGCTGGCATCATCAGTCTTTCCAAAGAAGAATGTACATCTTTAACTATCCCTCAGTATGGGGGATAACAATATCTGTGCATTCACAGAAACCTAGTTCAGGGTCACATATGCACACTGGCACTGCCAGGTTATGTTCTATACCATGCTTCATGACCACAGGACTTGTGACACAGAACACAAGTAGGGGGTATATCCATATACATCACAGATACACACACCTCTGGATTGGTCCCACTGCACTAAGCATGACAGGCCATACATATACACCTACCATTGTGCAAAACTGCCTTTTGGTTTGGTGTGTAGTTCAGACCACCCACCTATACCCAGTAACCACACTTACAGTGTCGGCTATGAAGGTCTTCACACACACCATTATAGTTGTTGACTTCAGGTACACAAATATTGACTGGGGATACTACTCAAGCCCTCAACATCACCCTGCAGCCACTACAATTTGTGAATCCATGTGCTATGGCACAACCAGTCACCACACCCACTAGGGGGAATACATATTGGACCTGATCATCACCAACATGGGGACTCTATGTTCCACACCAGAGGTAGAACTGTCATTGTTAAGATCAGACCATGATCAACTTTCCCTGGACATCCATATCCCGTCCCCACACCCAGCCAAGGAAATCACTGTAAAGAATTTCTCAAAAGCAGACTTTGCACTTGTGAAGACTGGGGTGGAATACTTCAGAGGCCCCATGCTGGAGTTTAATACAGACCAATCAGCAGAATTCTTTACAAACGCATTGTATGAGCAGATGCAGGTATGCATTGATCATGCTATCCCACATAAAACCATGACTCCTCCAAAACAGGAGACATGTCTGGTTGACCCCAGCCATATATAAGCTGTACAACAGAAGGAGGAAGCTACTACATAACAGAGCAATATCCCACAGACCCAGATAGATCATAACCTCTCCTTTGCTAATCACATTGACAGAGAGTCCTTGCTAAGAACTTTGTATAGCCCTCCTTCTCACATGGGTGTTTGCATGTAGATCATGTGAGGTCATTGTGGCCCTCTACTACTCACTCATCAGGACCATGTTTGACTACAATGCCCCTTTTGGGGTGTACCTTACCCAATACCTGTGGCAACTACAGTGAACACAACAGTACCTTCCCAAGAGAATCATGGGCTACACACAGATGTCCTATGCAGCTCAGCTAAAGGATCTCCAGCTCTACTCAGTTGCTTAACGCCTACTTAGAGGTAATCTATGCCTGACGTACACAGCCATTTCAAACCCAGAAGTAATGCACATGCTCCACCTCATAACATCCAAGACCCTTACAGCTACACACTCCAGGGACATAAACCTCAGCACAAACATAAATAGGACATGCTGCAGGGACAGATTCATTACTCACAGGCTCCCCTCACTCTGGAATTGAATCCCAATTAAAGTTAGACATAGCCCCTCACCAACCCTCTTCCAGCAAAATACAGCCACATGGATGGGAAATTGCAAATTCACCCCTGGGATCTCCACTGTGTCCCTGCTTGACAGAGGCACAGCAAAGTAACCTTAAAGGGTGCCTTCTGTGATCTACTTTACGGAGGCACAGTAGGCTACTCTATTGGGGAGGCAGATGCCAAATACACTCTGCCTAGGCTTATGAATTCCCCAGGGCAGACAGCCTAGTATTCACCTCTGCACCTATGTTTATGTTTGAGATGCACAATATTTGTTGCTGCTACTGTTTGCAGGTCTTTATTGCCGTAGCTTTCACAGTTTCTGTGAACAACGTGTGTATCTGCATAACATGTTTGATCATGACAGGGTTCCGGTATTCTAATATATGTGTCTGTTGTCATTTAACTGTGTGCACAGGGTGGATTGCTGGATCATGGGAGGTTCCTGGCTTAACACATACAACTGCCAGATATGTGTGACTGACTGCTATACTCAGACATGGCCTAAGTGTGTGAGCATGCCCAGTTCAGGCTTTCCTTGGTTTGTTGCCTGACATGTGTCTCATTTATCCAAGTGTGTGAGCATGCCCAGTGTGACCTTTCCATATGTTGTGATCTGAAGTCCATTACATTTGTGGTTGTGTGTGAACATGACCAATATTGACATTAATACTGTGTGTGCTGGAAGTCATGTTATGTTCTTACTGCCAGACTCCTTTGTGTCATAACTCAACAGGGGTTATGCTGTGCTTGCAGGGTTTCCATGGGATAGTTTGCAAAGACTTGGAAATATTCTCTCATACTGCCTGAACACTGCAGTACTGTCATGGTGTAATGGTTCAGTGCTTTCACTATGGTACACAGTATCATGGGTTTGAGTCCCATCACTGCTGTAAATGCTCATACTGAGCACACCAGACTAGTTAAGGGTCAGTTGGGCAATTATGAGCATGTTGCATTTTGTTCAGCTATGGCCTACTTAAACCAGGCTTGTCCAACATTGCTGTGTATTCACCAACTTGGGTGGACATTGGCAAACATTCCTCCACAGTGACCACAGTTGTACTACTTGGTGTGTGTGAGTCTGTTCATAGGTTCATACTAGGCTATCTGCCCTAGGGCATTTATAATCCTAGCCAGAGTGTGTTTGGCTTTCAACACACATTGTAAGTGGAGTTTGCCATTACATTTTTCATGGTTAGTATACTGTGCCTCTGGCTAACAATGACATGGAAGTGATACCCAGGGTAAACCTACAATCTCCAATCCACTCATCAGGATTCCTCTTGAAGAGAGTCAACGAGGGACACTGGCTAACCTGGAGTGGGAGTTTACTCAAGAGTGGGGGGAGCCTCTGGGTTATGGATCTGTCACTCCAGCATGTCCTATTTATTTCAGTCCTGAGGTTTAGGTCTCTTGAGCACATAGCTTGATGGGATTCTGATTTTCCAAGGTGCAGCATGTCCATTGATTCCAGGTTGGACATGGCTTTATACATCTGGCACAGATCGCCTCTGGGCAGGCAGTATGCCACTGAGTGGAGCTGCAGTTTCTTTAACCGGGCAGTGACTGGCATGTGTTTGAGCCCTTTGATCCTCCTGGTGAGGTACTTTAGTGGTCCAGCTGCTGCAGGTGTCTGAAAAGGTACATCCCACAAGGGGCATTGTACTCAATTATGGGCCTAATGAGGGATGAGTTAAGAGACACAATGACCTCCACTGATGGAGATGTGATTACCTTCATGATTAGGTGGGCTATATGAAATATTTCCCTGAACACTTTGGCCACATGGTTGTCGAATGTGAGATTGCTATCGACTTGGGTCCCCAGGGCCCTTATCACTTCTTCCATACTTAATGGGTTACAACATATGTAGTAATTTGTGGGCACTTAGTTTTTGACAATGGTGAGGACTATACACTGTTTTGTGTTTAGCTTGAGAACATGGCTCTGGCACCAGTTGTCTGTTTCTATGAGGCCCTTTTGTAGGATGCTTGTGTCAACTGAAGGGTCAGTTATGGCACCCAGTTTCTAGTCATCTACAAACTTGTTCACCAACAGTCCTTCTGTGTTGGCCTGTACCTCCGAGAAATATATAGCAAACAAGGGAGGTCCCAGGACTGAGCCTTGTGGGATGCCACTTGTAGCTGGTTTGTGGTCTGACATGGCTCCAGCATTTCAGTCCATGTGGGTTCTGTCCTTGAGCCAGTTTGCAATCCATCTAGTGACATAGGGGTTTCTATTGAAGCTGGTAATGTTATCTATAATGACCAAGTGGGGTACTGTATGGAAGGCTTTTGCAAGGTCCAGGTAGGCTGGGTGGACCACCATCCCCTCATCAATGGCCTTGGCGGCTGTTTGAAATGACTCAACTAGGTTTAAGAGGCAAGATCTGCCCTTAACAAAGGCAAAGTGGGTAGGATTCAGTGTCTGTGTGTCCCCAATATGTTTATTTCTGAGGTCCATGAGGATTCTTTCCATAGCTTTGCAGACCAGCCTAGTCAGGCTTCTGGGGCAATTGTTTGCAGTATCTGTTGAGGCACCACCTTTGTGGAGAGAGTCCACTGTTGCTGTACACTGCTCTTTGGGTACATATTGTGCGTTATGGCTGACATTGAACAGTGGTTTTATGTGTGTGTTCAATTCTTCTTGGGGTTCATGTTGGACACAGCCCAGGACACCGTCTGGTCCCATTGATGTTGTGTGTTTTGCTTTGGAGAGGCTGGCTGTTACCTGAGCATTTGAGATGTCAGGGAGCCAGCACTCTGCTGGGATAGATATTTGCCCTTTTGGTGGGGAGGGGGGAGTTTGCACTGAACCTGTCAGCTTGGATGTTGGCAATGTCTGTGGGTTTGTTGTATTGTTTGTCATTTTGGACTAATTCTGAACATACCTGGGGATTCCCACACAGGTTCCTACAATAAGTAAAGAATGCCTTGTGATTATCCTTGGTGTCCTGTACGATTTGTATCTCACAGATGGCCTTAGACAATTTTATGTGTGGACGTTGTTTTTCAATAATACTGGTCAGAGATGGCTTCCCTTTTTGTGATTTGGATCTATCATATAGTAGCTTCCTCCTTGTATTGTATGGTTTGTTTATGGCTGGGGTCCACCAAATAGGATGCCTGCCTTTGGAGGATTGGGTCTTGGTTTTATTTGGGATTGCATGATCCATGCATTCCTGACAGTGTTCATAGAATGCATTTATAAAGGGTTATGAGGTCTGGGCCATATTTTCCACAGACACAAAGGCTGTGAAGGATTCCACCTCAGTTTTGAGGTGTGTGACATATGCTTTACTGAACATTTTTCACTGTGGTTTTCTGGCCATAGGCTGGGGTGGGGATGTGAATATCCAGTGAGATTACTATCTGGTGTGATCGTACCAGTGAGGGATACACTTCTGGTCTTGGGCATAGAGTCCCCATGTTGGTGATGATCAGGTCCAGTATGTTCCCCCCTCTTGTGGGAGTGGTAGCAAGTTGTTCCATAGCATTTTGGTTTATAAATTCTGGGAACCTTTGGCCTAGGGTGTTGGAGCTAGGGTAATGCTCCCAGTGTATGTTTGGGTAGTTGTAGCCACCCAATATAATGGTGTTTGGGGAGATCTTCATATTTTCATGTGTTTTCTAGTCGGCCAAGTGTTGTTTCCTGGGTTTAGAAGGGTGGTCTGTAGCAGGCTATGAACTGGAAGGTGGTTTTACCCACTGTTGGTTACACATGGGTAGTCTCTGATGCTTCATGCTGTGCCACCAACCTGGGGATGTGAGTATCTTTGACAAATATTGATACTCACCCTCCTTTTGTAGTTTGTTCCATGTTTTGCAGCTGTAAAGCATGGTATGAGGTGTACCTGTGAATGCTAGGGTGCTCTTGGGAGCCTTGAACCAGGTTTGAGTGTTTGGAGTGCATGCATCTTGCAGTTTAGACTTCTGGCATTGAGTAGCATTACTTATACTTTCTTATCCCTTGTGATACCTATGGAGGTGGGTTTGTGTTTTGAGCCTTACCTAGAAAAGGCACTATGGGGGTGACAAGAGCCTTTGGCAATATCCAATAGGCCACAGGTGGTAGGTGAAATCCATCCCTAGCAAAGCATCATGTCTTGTAGAGCATCTCATCCCAGGCTGACAGGCATTGAATCCCCTTTCACTGACACCAATACTTAAGCCAATTGTTGTAATTGATCATCTTGTCTTCATATTGTAGCCTCATGTTTGGTGAGGGTAGGATGCTACTGAAGGTCATCAAGTTTGCATATACAACATGGTGGTAAATGCTGTTTAGCACTACCTTACATTGCTTAACGCATGGCAATCATGCCTCAGGTGTTGCTGCAGGGCTGCCTATGTCGGATGCGCATACTGCACTCCATTTACATGTTTGGCAACAGGTAGTGTAAAGTTAGGCATCCCTTTTACTATATGTGCGAGTCAGAGAGAGGTATCATTTCCAGGGTTCCTACTGAGCCAGTGTATGTGCTATGCGTTGCCTCTTTGCCAAGGCCAAAGCATACTGGGCACGCCTTTGCTTGCCTACTGGGGCAGGCTCAGGTTGTTCCTCCTCCGAGTCACACTCTGCCTGTGATGGCCTTGGCACTGTTGGGGGTTTGTTTGGCCCAGGCCTATGCTGGTCCTGTTGCAGCTGTTTTCGCAGGATCATATTATGTAGCATAGCACATACCATGACAATTTGGGTACATGTAGTTGGTGAGTATTGCAAGGCTCCACTAGATGTGTCCAGGCACCAGAACCGTGACTTGAGCAACCCAAACACATGCTTGATTACATTTCATGTTTGTGCGTGTGCCTCATTATGGCGTTCTTGTTCAGGTGTGTGTGTATTTCTGATGGGTGTCATCAGCCACGGCTCCAGTGCATAGCCAGCATCCCCCACTAAGTGACCATGTGGGATGTCCCCATTGGCAAATGTCTGGTACAGCTGTGTCAGATGCCAGATATGGGAATCATGGTAGCTTCCAGGGCAGCCAGCACACATATTCATTATTATGCCCTGGGCATCACACATGACCTGGCAGTTGATGGAGGGGAAGCCTTTGCGGTTAATGTAGGCCCTTCCCCGCTCACCGGCTGGTGCTTTGATGCATATATGTGTGCAGTCTATTGCACCCACTACCTCAGGGTATTCTGCTATTTGCTGGAAGAGACGCATATTGCTGGCCAATACCTCACGGGAATTGGGAAAATATACATGATCACTGACATGTGCTGACATGGCTTCCAGGAACTGGTGCAGTACCCTGGATGCTGATGCCTGTGCTATCCCCATCATATCACCAGTTGGTCTCTGAAAGGTACCTGTTGCTAGTATTCTTGGGCCAACACATACCCTGGTTTCCACTGGGATGGGTTCCCCTCTGTTAGTGCTGTGTGTGAGGCATGGCCTGCACAGCTCCACAATTTGCTGCAGGAGGTCTCTGTCCACTCTATAGCGCTCCACTATCTCCAGCTCATGTAACCCCTGGTAGGTGACCCTGGGCCTGTACACTCTTCTCCTTCTCCTCACTGTGGGTTGTCCGGCAGCATTTGCATTGTCACCACCCTCAGCATGTTGCATATGTCATCTTATAACAGCTATGGCAGCCCCTAGCCTTTTTTTGTCTGAGTGAAGCTTTTTCAGTTTTCACTTCCAGTAGCATACTCCAGTGTTTCAGTGTCTCTTGTGAGAAACAAACTGCACTGTTGTTTGCAGAGTTTTAAGTGCTGGGCTGGGCTAGGCTAGTGCTCTGCCTGTGTTATTGCCTGATTTGGATTGTTTTCACCTGTTAGCTCTACTAGTATCACCTGGTAGCTTCCTGCTATTTGTTGTGCTTCCTTTTTCCTTTCTGTTTCCTCAGTGGTCATACAAGCGCAAACACGCTCACAGCAGCTCACACACGTGCATACATGCTTAGACGGACTAAAACTTGATTTTTTTGGGCTAAAACGCATGCACACCAGCACAAACAAGTTTACAGGTCTTCCAACAGCCTTATACATGCTTACTCCGGCTTAGACACGCACACTCACGCTTCCATGCGCGCACTCTGTCTTACTCAAGTTTACAGGCGCTCACACGCGTGCATACCCGCTCTGCAAGAAACTTTGGTGTTATCCACTGTATACACCTTCCATTTCTTGGCTTTCCCTGGCCTACCTGTTGACACACCTATTTCCATGATGTCTAACTGACACCTAACATATGCCACTGTCCTCCAACGAGCTGCACTACTTTCATACATACCCCCCTTGTGATGTCACCTATCTCCTACTCTGTTCCTCCCCATATCCTACTCCTACACTCCACTGACTGTGCTTATTTGCTATGCAAAAGTGAGATTCACTATCCTAACACTCATTTACATAGGATTGCCAACTAATGCTTGGTTACATGTCTTAGACTGGTCTTCTCCCCTTAGAAACCCCTAGTCGGAGGACATGTTGTCTTCAGCCTGCTATTCCCTTACATTGAAATTTGACAATTTTCATAAATTCCATGTTTGTGGCTTTTATTGCCTTATTTTATGATTTTTATAGCGCATCCCGTTTGCACGGCGCTGCTCTACACTTAAACATTGGAAATCGCCGAAAAATAAATTATTTTTATTTTAATTTTGCATCAGGGGAAACTTTCCAATGGCCATATATTTGGCCATTGGCATGCTTCCTCAACCATATGCAAACTTTATTTGGAGCTGACAAGGCTCCATTGTGCTATTTGCAGAAAGGTACTCAGTTGTCAACTGAGTACATTTCTGCAGCTAACACATATCCTACTCGGACAGGTTTCTGCTTCCTGGATCGCAAATTTACCTCATTTGCATGCCTTTCAGCTGCAAGTGAGGTAATTTGCATATCACAGCCCTCTCCGTGTAGGAGACATGTTAGGAGCTCTCTTACATGCCCCTACAGGCTGTTTGTGGATCGCTCGTAGGACATGATGGCTGCATGGAGTCTTACTCTACTTGTGAATCTGGCCCTTAGTCTTTACAGAGTATAGAATTTAAACAAATAAAAAGAGGTTTCTAGACACTGATTATTAATGGAGTTTGGAGTAGGGTCAAAAGAGAAGTTGCAGAAAGAAAGGCAATGAGTTCAGAATAGATGCAGAAGCAGGTTAGCACTGAAAATGTAATCAGAAAAGTTAAACAGTTAGATGACGGCGTTAGAGGTACTTATGTAGGAGAAGAACAGGAGCATTCCCACTTTGAGAATAGGTAGGAGTAGAGCAAGGATTTGAAGTTGGATTGGTTTTGAGTGTTTTGAAGGGAGGAAGGAAGTGACTTCCATAGCTTAGCTATGGAGGAGGACAGCAGAAGGTAATCTATGGGTCGTAGTGGTTTGTAGATTTTTAGGAGGTTTTGGTTTTCTAATCTAAGTGAATGATTGGTAATATAGGGGATTAAAGTTGTGAAGAGAGGAACAACTGGATGGTTTGAGTATGAGCTTATGGACAGTGGTAAGTTTGAGAAAGTTCAGGTAGTTAGGAAGTTCAAGCCATTGCAGAGTGGAGGGAAATACAGTGATGTTATGAGTTTCTAGAGTTGGTGGCGAATTTGCAGATTTTATTGTAGCAGGCTTCCAGTTTGGTTTATAAAACAAGCTGAAGATTAATGAACAGAAGAGTGCTGTACATAAGAAAAGGGAGAAGGTATAAGAAGGATATGGTCCTTCTGGTGGAGGGGGTAAGGTATGGTTATGCCTATATAAGAGTCCTAATTTTTGATGGGGTTTTTTGATGTTTGATTGGATGTGGGTATCAAATTTTAGATTTTCATCTATAATGACACCAAACAGTTTGGTATGTGGCACAGTTTCAATGGGGATGTTATTCTGGATTGTTATTTTGAAGGAGTTTTTGTCAATGATGGAGTCTTTAGATGGAGAAAAGATCATTAATTTGTCTTGTTAGCATTTAGGGTGAGGTGGTTTCAACAAGTCCCCATTTTGTTTCCAAGACTGGTATTAATTTGAAAAGAATTATTGAGGTCAAAACACAATTTTACAAGAGTGGGTCACATATTAGGAAAGGAACCAGAAAATGTGGCCGCTGCAACTACTGTGGGTACATCATGGAAGAAGTAGAATTGTATCTGAATAACAATATTGTTAGTAAAATTATATTTAGTTATGGAAATTGCCAGTCACAACATCTGGTATATTTGGCAAAGTGTTGTTCATGTCATAGTTTCTACGTCGGAAAGACGAACCGACGATTAAGGGATAGAATCTATGACCACACTTATTGCATTAGAAAAAATGATATCAACAACGCTCTTTGTCGTCATCTAGTTAACAGTCCAGGGTGTCATGGGTTCAAATTTGCCATTTTAGAAGTTGTATCTCCTAACCCTAGGGGTGGTAATATAAAAGCAGTTGTTGGTGAAAAGGAGATAAAATGGCAGATTAGGTTAAATGCAGCCTCACCCCCTGGACTGAATGAGGTCATACCCACTAAACCTCTAGTCAAAACATAATATACAATATGGTACACATTATGACCTTAATAAGGTTAATTTTTGATATCTGTGTATTATAACTTGTATTTTAATAATGTTTTAACAATTTATTTTGTTTGGTTTTTTTGGTATATATTTAGTGTATAGACAACATGAAACTGAGATGTATTTTATTTTTATTTAAGGTTATGTTTGCCAATACAATGTGATATTATTGCAAATATGTTGTTTTAAAAGGTTCGAATTTTGTTATTCAACTTAGAACATCTATTAGTATGTACTTCAATATACAAACTTTTTATATAGGGATGGAGTAGTATTTATTTTATTTTAGAATTTGGACATCTGTCTTTTTAAAAAAAATGTTTTTTACATTTATTGATTAATTAGTTAAAAGGGCGGGATTAAATGTATATAAGGTGGTGTTAGTCAATTAGTATTGTTCTGATGAAATCTCAGTAGTTAGATGAAAGCGCTCAACAAATTTCTTGTTATATTGTTCAAATAAAGAGTATTGGAATACGTAACATTCCTGGCACTTCCTTGGACATTTTTTGTGCTTTTATATTATTACTGGTTGAGGTCCGAGGTAAAGTAATTGACGGTGTTATCAAGGGGCAGTGTTTTTAGGGTGTCCAGTCTGTTAGTTTTAGGCAGTCTGAGAATATTTGTGGGTTAAAATTGGAGAGGTTTTGAGTTTCTATGTAATGATGTTTTTGAAGAGGAGAGGGGTGCCGGTCTGCAAAGGCAGGCAGGTGGTCACTGAGAGGGTCGGGAAGGGTTCTGGTATTTGAGATTAGGTTGGCTGTGATACTAAGATCCAGTCAATGATGGAGCCAGAGGTTCCATCTTTACTTGGCCTGGTAGGAGAGTTGATTAGCTGGGTGTAGTTGAAGAGGCTGATTGTCTGAGTAGGGGATTTAGAGTTAATAGTGGTTCAGTTGATATTTACATCACATAGGATGTAGGTTTCACTCTTAATGTTACAGGAGAACCAGGAAAGAATGTCTTCAAGTATTGGGATGTTGTTACCTGGAGGGATGTAAAGGACAGCTATGCATACAGAGTTGTGTTTGTTAATTTTTAGGAGAGCTATATTTAATTCAGAATTGGCAAATTTCAGAGTGGGATTTCTGTATGGAGGAGGAGGGGGAAGAGGAGTAGAGTACAGCTATGCCACTTCCTTTATTGCTGGGTCTATCAGTATGTATCATTTGATAGCCAGGTGGAAGAATTTCATTATTTATATGTGGTTTAAGCCAAGTCTCTGAGATGTCAGCTATATCGGGCTGGTTATGGGGCAGCCAAGTGTGGAGGTTGGGAATTTTATTTCTAAGACTTTGGGCATTAATTATAGTGAGGCAAATGCTTTTAGTGGTAGGGGTGTGTGCAACGGAAGGGGTGCTGGTGGGGCCAGGGTTGGGGTGGATGCCACTGGAAAGAGAGAGGGAGATTTCGTGCAGTGTGTGTATAATATGCTGTAATGTGGAAGAAGAGTTTGAGTAGTGATGTGGAGAATATTTGTTAGGGTGTGAAGGGTGGGGCTGGTAAGGACAGGATAGGATAGGTAGAATATTATATTTAAAGAAGAGGATTGTGTTAGAAGAGTAGAGTTTGTGGGTTATAGAGGGGAAGGAGGGTTGTATAGTGTTTTGGAAGTTGGATATGTAGTGTAGAGATCAAGTATGGGAGGGAGTAGAGAGGTGTGTAAGGTAGGTGAGGGTGCAAAGAAGTATTATGAGTAATGACAAACTTGAAGCTTGTTTTAGTATGAGACATTGTATGGGTGGAGTTAGTTGCTTTCAGGTTGGAAATGAGAAGAGTGGGAGGGATGATGGGCGATTGTACTGGATGAATGTGTGGGAGAAGTTAGGGATGGATAAATGTGCAGGTAGTGGGGGCAGGTGGTAATTGGGGGTAGGATAGGGGGTGGTGTGAGCCCGAGCAAAGCAAGGGTGAATGGAGCAGGGCTACACCAGCAGGGATCAGTGGATATAAGAGATGGCAATAAACAATCAGTGATATCAGAAAGAAAATTGCACCTAGTCAATTTAAATGGCAATTACTCAATTCAGCCACTCTCTTTTGACACAAAATTCACATAAGTGAGCTGTATGCTGACTATGTTGGATTCACCAAGAAAGATGTAGCCTAAGGTGTTGCAAAGTTTGTTGCATAGAATGCAACACCATATATTGCTTGTGCACTGACTGGGCAGTATTTGGGCAGAAAGGCTAAAGAGCGGTTCAGCCAACAATTATATATCTATAAGGGCTGCAACACAAAAGCCTATTTGTCACAAAAAGTACCATTGGAACACAAGTGAAGGAGGTACACAAAGATGACAATTAGGATAAAGGGAGTAGGGGAGCATTGCAGTGATGTGCAACAGATGAATCAGGTCAACAGATAATTTTTGAGTACAACACATTACAAAAGGGAAAAATGCACATACAAAATTAACTTTTGTGGTTGTTGGGACTACCCGCCACCAGAGCATTCACAGTAGGGATGGGAAATCTTCCTGTGTGGAGTTGGCAGGCAAGTACATCCTTTGTGTAATAGCAGTGGACCTGTAAAAGAAAAAAAATGACAGATGAGCGAGGGTGACTGCCTGGTGTAGTACAAGAGAATTAAGATCTAGAGGAAGGATAGCAGAAATGGAGAGAAAGGAGGGATGGTTTAGAGTTAAGATGGGGGTAGACTGAAATCCAGAGGGAGGGCAGATGGCAAAATAGTAAAATGCACGAAAGAAGAAAGAGAGCAGAACAGGTAAAACAGTAAACGTGGATATGGTCAGATAGAGGGGAAAGGATTACACCAGAGCAAATACAAATGGCAATTTATAGCGAATAGAATATCACACCAAATTATATAGCTGTGCATAAAGTAATTTTCCATACAATGAAGATATCCACCTTTGCAGTGATACATAAATGCTATCAATCTGTAGGCTGATAGTGATCACTTTGGAGTACTGTAAGCTACTTCACAGGCATAACATTTAGAGCAAAGCCACTAATAATACTTTTGTGAAATTTCAGCCTTGCATTAAAAATGTTGCTAGCTACTAACTAAATAAGCAGACCTTTTACTAGAAAAACTGTCCTGCCAAAATAGAAAGGACTGTAAAAACATATTGCATATGCAGAACTAAGAATCACACAGCCATTAGCCTTTCCAAACCATAATAATAAAGCATGGACACTGCATCAAAACAACAACTGGCATTAAGATATAGGGTATACAACTGTAGCTGAGAAACACGCATTAAGATAGGTATGATATTAATAGAAATAATACTTTCTTTTAAACAAAGTATTGGTGATGTACCACTGCATATTACAGGTCAACAACAGTATGAGCTGAGATAAGAGACAAACAGTGAAAGTTTAAACTGACACATTTAATGCATTACCTGGTTAGTGTGTGCACATCACTGGAGTCAAGGGGATAGTGGTCAGAAAAAGATGGTGCTGAGCACTAAGAGTGAGTTTGTATGGTTGCAGACCATCATGGGAGATGCTGGGCAGTGTAAAACCACAATAGGCCATTCCATGCACTGTGATCAGGAGTGGGGTGTACTTGTTACACCGGCAGGGATCAGTGGATACAAGAGATGTATCCCTGTAGGTATCCCTGGTGGGTACAATTTCCCCCAACAGTGCTTCAGGCATTGCTTGTTAGTCTAGTAGTGAATGGACGTATAACAGCCACCTCAAACCACACATACACACACACACACACACACACACACACACACACACACACACACACACACACACACACACACACACACACAAGATATCTACCACCCCAACCGACAGCACTTACAGACACATCCTTTCATTCACCCATAGAAACACACACATACATACACACATGCACACAATCACACACACACAATACGTCCCCCCCACATAAATGTACTGTCAGACATATGCATTCATTCAGCCATATACATAGATACAAACAGATGCACATACATACAAACAGATGCCCAATGGCACAACAAGCCTCTGAATAACTAAAATTTGAAAATAAGTTTCTTGGGCAATTTAACACTCGTGAAATTGTCGTACAGCAAAAGACATTTTTCATCATTTAAACAAACATTAAAAATAGCTGAACTGTGTGAAAGAACTGGGCTGAAGAAACTTGGAGCAAGAAACATTTTTAAGTAACTGCACTTTGCAAATAAACAGTACAGGGCATACTGCAACTTCCCGAAATGGTGGTACTTTGCAAGATAATTCTTTACCGTGCAAGAAACACTCTATAATGGCAGTACTTTGCGAAAAGATGCACCCAGCTCAAGAAACTCTTTGAAATGGCTGTAATTTAACTGTACTTTATTAAATAGTTACACGTTGCACACAAATAAACTCTTAGCAACACATGCACAGTAATAAGCACACCCTGTAAGCACTTTTACACACTTTGAGATACTTTGAATAACTCTAGTTATGCTCTTGATAAAACACAAAGTCGAAGTTATGCCAAACAACAGCACGTTGCTAAAAGCTACCTTACTTTATTTATGCTTAATGTGTCCTTTTTACTCTTTATTATATTTGTTTTGCTTATTTAATCTCCTTTTCTGATCATTGTACTTTTCTTGTGCTCATTTTACTCTAAACATGTCCATTTTGCTTTAAACTCATTCGTTTCACTTTAAACATACTCATTTTGCCTTTCTGCTAATTGTTTTATTAAATATTTTAATCTTAAACATTTAACTTAATTTATAAACCTTTTGTGCCTCTTGCTTGTTTAATAATATGGTTTGTGCCCTTGTAATGCTTCATTTTATCTTTCTTACAAAGTAAACTGTTTGTGCAAGTTTTCATTACCTGTGGTTCTTCTCTGGCTCTTTGTTGTGCTCATTTCTCTTAGTTTACCTTCACTGTTATCTCTGCATCTTGTGGCTCCGAATATCAATCTCTGGAATCCCGGTTTTGACACCATGTCTCTTGTGTGGTCAGGATGTAATAGGTGAGTCTTTTTGGGTTCTTTTCAGACAGTTTTATAATATACAAACACATTGCAATCATACAAAAAATACAATAAAGCACAGAGACACAACCAGGAGCATAAAATCCAAATGATTTAATGAAATACATAAGCACTTTCACGCAGTAAAATAGTGCTTCTTCAGACCATGAAATTCAACTAACAAACAACTACCTAATATAAAAGTAAGTTAATACAATTAATTCAAACTGGCCAATAAAAAACAGCCAATAAAACTGAATAATCAAAAATAAAATCTCATTTAAAGAAACCCCTTGCCTTTAAAACTGGTTTGATGGAGATCCTTCCATTTACGCCTGGAGGCTTATCTGCTTGCAATGTTAGGATCCAGTGTAGTTTGCGAGTTTCTTTAAAGTTTTTAAGATCTCCACCATGTTTGTTTATACTAATATAAGTTCAATAACTCTGAATCCAAAACAATGTTCATTCCCACCACCTGTATAATGCTTGGCAAGTGCATTACGTGCATCTCTAATATTAACACAGTAAGAATGTTTTCTTATATGTTCCATTAATGACCTATTTGTTTTGCCGATGTAAAAACATGGACATGCCCTACAAGAGGCCAAGTAAACTAAAGTCCTACTATGGCAATTTACCTTGATGTTAAAATTATATTCAATCTGTGTGACAGGATGAAAAAAGTTAGGCAACATATCTATGAAAGAACAGAAGATGCACTTTAAACACCTATGTGTTCCTATAGAACTATTGTTATTTCTATCTATCTCTCCATAATTCTTCTTGTAGCACAGCTGTCTTTTAAGTGATTTTTCATCATGTGCCAATAGCTATGCCAACTTAGTTATGGCTCAATGGGAAAATGCATTTGTGCTGAATTTGAATGCGTGTACTACATCCTTAAAATTAAAGATGTGTGGATATTTTATTTTTGGTATGGGATGGGACAGAGACACAACTCTCCCATGTTGTTAATTATATACAGTCTGCTACTTCTTTTCTTAGGTTTACCTATAAATCTTCTAAGACAGCTATTGATTTCCTTGATGTATGTAAACAGAAGGAGGACATGCAGTATAATTTTCAGACTACCCTATTTAGAAAATCTTGTAGGAGAAACATCTTACTACAAAGGGATAGTATGCATCTGGCATATATCTTTCAAAATATTATTAAGGGATATTGTATGAGAATGTCAAGACTTAATAATAATGATGACAAGTATTATGGTGATGTTAATATGTTAAGACATGCCCCGGGATTCATGAAGCTTGCGCCAGGTGCAGGCATAGTGTCAGTGTTCTAACACCAAATATGGCAGCTGAGCGATTCAGGTACGAGCTGTTTCCATGTGCAGTACCTGCGTACGCTATGCCCGCACAACTCCCAGGCCCTGTATGCTAATTACCCCATGTACAGCAGTGCAGCATGCAAATGAAGGTATGCAGCGATCCAGGAAGTGGTGCAGGCGTTGTGTAAGCATGCAAAAATGTAAACCATAGAAAACGGTTTACATTTTTGCAAACATAAAATCGGAGCCATGACAGCCGACCAAACACATGTATTATATTATTAATATATGCCAATGGCTAAATATATAGCCATTGGCATAAAAAACATGTACAAAATATAAAATTAACATTTAATATATATATAATCGCACTATCGCGACGTGGAAGCGCAGTGCAGCGGTGTGTAAAGAGGATCGTAAGGAATATATAAAAATATAGAATAAAACTGCAATGAAACACATATCACAATTTCCCCATAATAAGCAATGGCAGGCATGCGACACTATACTATGGTGCAAGGGTTGCTAAGGGGCAGTGACAGTGTTATGCGCAGTAGCTAGGAATTAGTAGGCAATGCCATGCAAATGAGAGGAGTAATAGTGAATCGCAGATTCCCCGCTGGTGTAAGGATGCACCTCACAGTGTAGCGTTATAACTCCGAGGTGTGCCCTTGAGATAAAGATGACATCAAGAGAGGGGTGTGTCGTCATTGCTGTAAGTACATTGGAGCATTGCTAAACCGGTTTGCCCCTAGCTAGGCAAAGCTGGAGGATAGGGGTGTGTTGAATTGGCCATAGCTATGCTTAGCTGAGAGTACGCAAGTTAACTGAGTATGCATGTGAATGGAGATGAAAACGTGAGTAAACCTGGTAAATGGTTTTATGTAGCACACACTGCAGCTGAAACAGGAAGGATATAGGAAAGAAATAAGGAAATGCTGCAGCAGTGAAATTGGAGTACAAATGACTAATTAACACCTAGAAGCCTACAGTGGGCCATTGACAACAGCTAACAAGGCTGCAAGCAGCTATCTGCAAAACAGGAAAGGGGAGGGGCTGTACTGCAAATAGAACAGTAAAGTATCAAAGCAGAACAAAGACAATTTGCAGTATATCAGCTACAAGGCACATTTTGCCATGACTGGGTAGGGGAAGTACAAAACAAGAAAGACGGCAGGTAGATGCATGCCTGATAATGGGAGGGGATCCAGGTTTAAATGTGAATTAAAGGGCAATAGATTAATCAAGGCAGGCAAGTAGATCTCTACAGTAAAGGACCCACACTTGCAGTACTCATTACAAAACCCATAATTAAGACACGCTGCAGCTGAAATAGCTCATACACACTCACTTTCATCAGCAGCATCCATAGCACAATAGTATAAAGTGTGAAAGCACCTCACACACATTTGTGTATTCCCATACAATCTGCACTAGTGGTGTATACAGACGGGGAACTTTTAGTATGTACATGTTAGGGGCTGCGATAGCTTTGATCCACCAGCATGTGTTGGAGACTGAAGGTGGTGTGGAGGATGATGCACACGACCAACTCAGGCACCAGAGGAGAAGGATAGTGTTCAGACCCAGGGTAACCTACTAGGGGCTACATGATCTGGAGAGAGTAGAGCATTACAGGTTGGACAGGGACATCCTACAGCAACTTGTGAAACTGTGCCGGCCATGCCTCAGAGCCAGAACAAACAGAAGGGAACCCATCGCAGTGGATACAAAGGTATGTGTAAGCCTGAGAATACTAGCTACAGGTATCTTTCAAAGACCAACTGGGGATATCATGGGGATCTCACAGGCATCAGCATCCAGGGTACTACACCAGTTCCTGGATGCTATGTTACCACATGCCAATGAGCACATATACTTCCCCCGAACGCAAGAGGAGTTGGCCAGCAATATGTGTCTCTTCCACAGTGTAGCAGAATACCCGAAGGTACTCGGTGCAATAGACTTCACTCACATACACATCAAGTCACCACCAGGTGAGCAGGGTAGGCACTACATAAGCCGCAAGGGATACCCCTCCATCAACTGCCAGGTTGTGTGCAATGCCCAGGGCATTATCATGGATGTGTGTGCTGGCAGCCCTGGAAGCTATCATGACTCCCACATCTGGCATGCCTCACAGCTGTATCAGTTATTTGCCAGGGGGGACATCCCAAATGACCACCTGGTGGGGGACGCTGGCTATGCACTGGAATGTGGATGATGACTCCCATCAGAAATGCACACACACACACACACACACACACACACACACACACACACACACACACACACACACACACACACACACACACACGCACACACACACATGCACACACATGCAGGAATGCCATAATGAGGCACATGCACAAATCAGAATCATTATAGAGCATGTTTTTGGGATGCTTAAATCACGGTTCCATTGCTTGGACATATCTGGTGGAACTTTGCAGTACTCTCCAGGCAAGTGTGCTCACATCTTCATAGTGCATGCCATGCTACACACTATGGTCCTGCGGAAACAGCTGCAGCAGAGACAGAATGGTGAAGGCCCTCTCAGCCCACCACCATTGCCAAGGGTCCCACAGGCACAGAGGTACTCAGATAATGAATACCCTGAGCCAGCCCCAGTAGGCAGACAGAGGCATGCCCAGTATGCCCATTCCTTGGCAAAGAGGGAACATATAACACTCACACTGACAGTGTAAGCACCTAGGGACTGACACATTTCTCCACCTGCACACACAGTAAAAATGGTTGGCACACACATAGGACTACCTGTAAATTGTCATGTATAGGCAGTCTACTGTGTGCATTCAACATAGGCAGCCCTCAAGTATTGCACACACAGCTGCCATTGGCACAAGGTAAGTCAACACCTGAACAGTAAATTAAGCTATCAGCATATGGAGATACTGTATGTATAGATTCATAGGTAGGTACTTGGCAAACTGCCAGAGGCCATTCATAAGCCCAGCCAAAATGTGTCAGCTTTTGCCACCCCATTGATTCATTAACTGTCCCTCTGTGGAGCAGAGCCAATGGCAGGATCCCTGGGGTTCATCTATTGTTCCACATCCACTCTTCAAGGTTTCTCTTGCAGAGTGTTAGTGAGGGGCTCTGTATAATGTAGTTAGGGATGTTGTTCCAAAGTATGGGGAGTGTCTGTGACAGGAATCTGTCCCTACAGCATCTTCCAGTTATTGTTGTGGCAAGGTTCAGCTCACTACAGTGTGTGGCTCACTGTGACATGGATTCCCATAGATGGAGCATATCCATTAAGCCTGAGTTCGACATGGCTGTGTTGGCCAGTGGAGATCATCTCTGGGTAAACGAGATGCCACTGAGTAAAGCAGGAGTTTATTCAGTCTGTATTCCCCTTGGTGAGGTACATCCGTGGACCTCCCAGCTGTTGGAAGTGTCTTCTGAGGTACATTCCACATGGGTTATTATACCCTATGATGGGACTGATGAGTGATGAGTAAAGGGGGGCTATAACCCCAGTATGTCTAGATGAGAATCCTTTAGTAATCAGATGGCCTACATAGAAGGAAGTCCTAACTACTATGGAGATATGATTGTCAAAGGGGAGATCACTATCTACCTTAGTCCCCAGATACCTCATTACCTCATCTGTATTAAAGTGGCTGCCACTTATGTGTTAATATATGTGTGCTTAATATTCCACAATGGAATGACCATGCAGTTAGTGACACTTGGTTGGAGGCCATGACATTGACACCCTGTGACATTCTCTGTGAGGCCCCTTGAGGGATGTCTGTGTCAGCAGGACTATCAATCATGGCTCCCAGTTCGCAGTCATCGCCAAACATGGTCTGCCGTAGTCCACCTGTGTTTGCCTGTACCTCTGAGACATATATGCCAAACAGTAGGGCTCCCAGTACTGAGTCCTGTGGGACACCAGTCATGACTGGTCAAGAGTTGGACCTGGAGACCGCTAGTCGTACAATGTGGGTTCTGTGTGTTAGCCCGTTTGCAACCCAGCCTTTGATGTATGGGTGTATGTACAGGCTGGGGAGTTTATCAATAATACCTGAGTGGGGCATGGTGTCAAAAGCCTTGGCAATGTCCAGGTAGTATGTGTGAACCACCTAACTTGTCATCTAATGTCTTGGTGACTGTATGTAAGACGTCAAACAGGTTCAGTAGGCATGAACTGCACTCAACCAAGTTGATCTGGGTTGGGTCATGTGTTCAGAGTTTACCAATGTCTTTGTTAATGAGTGCCATGAGGATGTGTTGGAGGTTGGCATAATGGTTAAGGTGTTTACCTTACAGACACAAGGTACAGGGTTTGATTCTCACATGGGGTAATTGTCTAGGCTCAAAATGGCCCAGAAGGGCAGTTAGCCTAGTACTAATCTATCAACCTATCAACCATTGTAGACCAGGCTTATGGGGTGGCAGTTACCATGGTCAGTTGTGATTCCACCTTGATGGAGTGGAATAACTGTTGCCACGCATCATTGTATGGGCATGTAGCCTGTGGAGAGGCTGAGGTTGGAAACCTTAACTGGGTGGTGGGTCAGGTTATCTTGTACAGTTTGCAAGATGCAGTCTGGGACAACATCTGCCTCCATTGATGCTATGTTCTGCTGTTAGAGAGGGCCATTTCCACCTGTGTGTCTCTGATGTGTGGGATCTTTACCTTTCGGGTAGTGTTGTAGGCTCTTTAGGAGGTGAAGTATGCATTGAATGTATCTGCAAGGATGTTGGCGATATCAGTAGGGTCAGCATATTTTGTGCTATATTTCACCGGCACAGTGCAAATCTGGGTGTCACCACTTAGATCCTTGACATAGCCAAAGTAGGCTTTGTGGTTATCTTTTGAATCCTTGCGTATTCTCCTGCTGATGTTAGCCTTGGATGATGTCATGAGGGACCTACGTATCATACTAATAGTGATTACGGATGTCTACCCTTCATGGGATTTGCTGTTTGTCTGGAACACTGTCCTACTTCTGTAATATAGCCCGTTTATTGCAGAGGTCCACCAGACTGGTGTCCTTGTCTAGGAGGAGTGAGTCTTGTCTTACCAGTGATGGCATGATCCATACATCCATGTAGGTGCTTATATACTGCATTTGTAAATCTGTCTGTATCTTGAGCAGTGTTTCCCCTTAGCATGGGGGCTGTCAAACCCCCCCACCCCTGTCACTAGTAGTGTAAATTTAGCTGTAGGAAAGGTATATTCTGTGATATCTGTGGGTGGGGGAGATGCTTGGGTGTGGAAACAGTGAATAGTTCATGGTCAGATCTAACCAGTGACCGGTTAACCACCGCTGTGGTGCACCTGTTGCCCATGTTGGTGATGACCACTTCTAGTAGTTTCCACCCCTCATTAGGGAAGTTACCACCTGATACAGGGCATAGAAGGTGATAAATTCCAGGAATTGCTGGGCCTGGAAGTGAGTACTGGAGTAAGTTTCCCAGTTAATGGTATGGTAGTTGACATCGACCAATGCCAGGGTGTGTGTTAGGACTGTCATGTTCTCCACTGTCTTCAGGTAGGTGGAGTGGTGGTCCTGGGTCATGGAGGGTGATCTGTAGCAGGCCACAGTTTACACTGTAGTTGTGGCTGATGTTACCTGCACATGCATGATCTCAAAGGTATCATGCTGCCCCACTAACCTGGAGGTGTAAGTATCCCTGATGAATATGGATACAGCCCCTCCATGTCTGTGTCAGTGCATGTTGTGTGGCTGAAATGTGTGGTATGGGTTGTAGTCTGGTAGTGCTGGTGTGCTCTCAGGAGCCTTAAGACAGATTTCAGTTACTGCACAGATGCTGATGTTGTCCATCCTGAGGAGTGCTGTGAGTGCATGCATGTTGTGATCACAACCCCTGGTGTTGAGTAGCATAACCCTCATTGAATCTGCTATTTTGCCATTTATGGAGCTGTATTCACCTTCAAGACTGTCCTAAATAAGGCACCATGGGGGCACAAATAGCCTTGTCCAGTATTGCAAAGCCTAAGGCTGACACATAGGCCGGTATGGTATAGTTGCATGCATGTACCCCATCTGTGCTTGTTTTTCATCTCTCCTGTAGGTAACCTACTGGTAAGCAATAGAAAGCCTTAAACTTATACAAGTCTTCTAGCTTCCAAGATAGGCTTTTGGAGTGACTAAGGATCAGTGTTCTGTATATTCTTTCTGTACTTAACTATTTCCTGACTACATGGTGATTTCTCACTGTATATTGTGATCTGAAAGTCTGTCTATTCACATATTATGGCTGTGATGGCCTGCACTTTAGAGAGTCACAGATAGCCTACTACCTATCTGCCCAAGGGCAATTAGAAGCATAGCTACAGTGTGTTGGCTTTCTCCGCACCATTGTTGAAGTAACTGAGCCTCTGTCAAGCATAGCCAATGAAGCAATTCCAGGCAGAGTTGCTGGAAGCTGTTGAAGACTGGGGTTGTGGAGGGTGATAGGGGCACTTAGTGATCTAAAGGTGGCATGTTAATGTGACAATTCAACACCATTCAATTCCCTCAACAGGTCTCGCAGCTAGAAAATTGGACATGCTCCCCCACCCCCTGACTGTATGATTCTGGGACACATGATCCCAGGGGTGTATATTCTGTTACACATTCACACAACAAGGTTTCCCTTGAAGTGCATCAGTGAGGGGCTATGCCTAATGTAGTTAGGAATGTAATGTATTGTCTCACAGTATATTTGCTATATGTTGTTATTTCAAGAGTACGTGAAGCTCAGTGAGTTTGGGGGCCTCTGCCATTTGCTTAGCCTAGCTTACACATAGAAATCATCTAAATAGGAAATAGGTGGAAGCAACGTTAATGTCAACAGTGTAATGGTTACAGTATCTGCATAGTATCTGTGCATTTGAGGTTCCAATCCTGATAAAGGCAGGGATGTTTTTCATGTTCAAAACTATACCTTAACCACAGCTTGCATATATAGGTAGTAATCATCTGTATAATAAACATTCGAAACACCCATATAAACCTGAGTGTGCTGGAGAGTACAGTCAACAGAGAATGTAATGTTATGTCAGCACATAGTGAGATGTTACTTCACTGACATGTATATATCTTGAGTAGTTAGCGGATGTGGCCATGTTTGTGCGCACAGGTTATATGTTACAAAGTTTGTTTAACTGTGTTTAACCGCTGCTATAATGTCACACAAACACTTTTAAACATGATTACAACTGCTTAAATGAGTCTTATTCTGGAGTAAAAAAACATTTGTAAAGCATCACAGGTGTGGAACCCAGGACCATGCACACTATAGTCATGGGAATTCCCACTTAGCCATCTGAGGTGTATACATGTTTCATGGTCTTAAGACTACACCTTATACCATATGCATTTCACTGTAATGATCACAAATGGGACAGTCACTTTGTGTGCATATGTACAGAACATTGTAATGTACTGTAGTTTGTGAACCAACACATTACAGTCTACATATGTATTACTGTTACAAATTAATACGAAATATATATATATATATATATATATATATATATATATATATATATATACATGTCAGTGATGTCTGCACACACACACACACACACACACACACACACACACACACACACACACACACACACACACATATATATATATATATATATATATATATATATATATATATATATATATATATATATATATTATACAGTTACATCAATAGCCATATATATAAACATCTATGACCACACTTCATGACACAGAAGCACTCCAAAGGAATTGGAGTGTACACAAAACACATGCAGCTCTGGTATTATAACTATTAATATTAATCTAATTTACCATAGAAGGGGTGGTTGTTGTGTATGTGAAGATTGGGGTCGGGGAAGAATGATGGGTAATGCAATCATGCATCAAGGAGGGCCTAGGTCGGATGTTCAAGAAGTGAACTGGAGGGGTATACATGGAGTATGGGGGCAATATAAAAAGGACACAAAAAGCCAGAAACTTTCTCATTCATAATATACTCTGTCATGTCACATTGCAACACCTAATTTCACAAACATATGAACATTAACATGTATCAGACATATGTACACCAACTGACTATCACATTTGTTTTTAGTAGTGAGGGATGTCTGTAGTAAAATCAATATTCTAAACACCATAACATTTGTACATATCTCATATAGCTTAGTGGTAAAGTCAGTGACTGTGGTGTTCATGGCCCCAGGTTTAAGGCCTGTTAAGTTATTTTGAGGGCCAGAATAAGGGCTGTTGGATGCGGGTGGATTAAAGCACTCTTAAGCAGTTGTAAGCGGGTTTCTATGGGTTTGAGCGACGGTAAGCGGTGTTGAAACACAGTAAACGGAAAAGCTCTTCACAGGTTTAACCTTTGCTTAACGTTGTGCAGACCATGGGAAAAACTGCTTACAACCACGTAAATGTACGTTATTCACACTTTTCCTACCAGTATCTACTCTGAGAGGTAAAATAATAATACCTTCCAGGATTAGAACCCGCAACCATGTACTCCATCCTCAAAGTACTCTAATACTAAGCTACCTGGGATGTACTTCTCCCAGTTGTGTATGCAGACAGGTTAAAACACAAAAGGAAGGAATGTGTTGAAATAGGACAACCCACCATGTACCCAATTAAAGGTGTATGCTTATATATATATATATCTATATATATATATATATATATCTATATATATATATATATATATATATATATATATATATATATGTGTATATATATATATATATATATATATATATATATATATATATATATATATATATATATAGAGAGAGAGAGAGAGAGAGAAATACATAGAGACATGTCGATATATACAGGTCTACATATATATGTAGATATATAGATAGGTTAAAAACATTTACACATCTATGGAGGTACAGATAAGCGTATGAAGTAATATATATATATATATATATATATATATATATATATATATATATATATATATATATATACATATATACACACACACACACACACATATATATATATATATATATATATATATATATATATATATATATATATATATATATATATATATATATATATATATATATATATATATATATATACATATATATATATATATATATATATATATATATATATATACATAAATATTATATATATATATATATATATATATATATATATATATATACATATATACACATACATACATGTCTGTAGACAGCATTCGAAGTGTTCATATCTGAGTATAACATAGACCATAGCAATCACACATTCCACCCCCCCCAAACAATATGAACATAACATATGAAGAGTATACGCCAATACACTATTACAAATATGTTCTATGGACACAGTCACCAACACAACTGCAATGACTGAAAATATCCATGACAGCAATACACAAACAGCTTTCATTTTGCAAAACTGTATTAGATTCCGATGTATTGCCAAAAGGATTCAAGGACTAACAGTACCTGCATGCTATACAGGAAGCATTTAACAGTGCCTTAATGAATCAGCTTGCAATTACCATAGTATTAGTCCACTAAGGGATAGGTGTTCACATAGGGAACACCCATACACATATACACATATAGACGTTGTATAAAAGGGGTTCCTACACACCTGAATGTGCTATGTACACCCACCAACATCTACCCCATAACCAAAATAATTACATCAAAACATACTGTTATACGATAACCAATTATTCAACTACTGTACAACATCTGCTGAAACCTTAACATACCTGGACACATACACACTAACATGGCCCAGTGTGAAATAGTTGCTGTTATACAATTGAACAGCTGCTGATGTAACAGGGTTTGTATGAACTAATCCCGTTTCAGAGGGCTGAAAGGTTCGTACACCAGGAAGTGTTACCGAGCACTGATTATCAAAACAGTATGATGCACTGTAACACCAAACTAAATATATCTGGTAAGCACACTGTAAACCCCCTAACATTATATGCATAGCTATGCAGCCTTGAGCTGGTCAAACAACCTGGCCAGACTGAAACATATGCAGAAGTATTAGGTACAGACAAACCCTGCACAAGTAGCAATGTTCAGAAATATAACAGCAGTACTCACATTTAGACCAAATCCTCTAGGCATTACACACATTATATTACTGTTCATCTCCCTACAGTTGTTGCAATAGATTCCAAACAACACTTCCACACTGTCTTCCTCACAAGTAAGGCAAAGGGACAACGCCCAAGTGGAGTATTCAATTATACTCCACTGTAGCCATGGCATTGGCCAAGGCTTTAGCAGCACACCTGATGTGCATGTAATTAGCTACTTAGGAACACCAATTTGTTATGGGGATAGGACATGTTACTGATATGTAACTATAAAAGGCTGCCTTATCCCACACTCAAACCATCTGTATCTACCTGTAGGACAGTACAAAACATTGAAAGATGAACCAAAAACAAGTATTATACTAGTCAATAACAGCACCAATTACTAGGAAGGTATTATAACATGTAGTATGGCTGTGTATGTAGTACCTGTTCTGTAAGAATTACTGTGTAATCAATGCATATAGTGGAAATAGCTATCTTGTATGATGTATTGCTGAGCAGTAATAATGCTTGTAGTATTCTATGTGGGTACTTCTGTAGGTCACACAGCAAACTCCGCATACACCACAAGGGATGATATGGGCTTGGAACTCACCAAATCACTTCCAGCCACTGTCAGTGTCAGGATTGGTCCAGCAAGTATGTGCTATAACAGGGGATAGTATATGTCAATATATTGTAACAGTTGACATATGTATGGGTGTATAAGTAAGATGAACATGTTAAAGGTGGGCTTACCATGCAAATATGGTGTGCATTGTGGGATATTGTGCCAATAACTGTGTAATGTACAGTATTTTAGGCAGATCTGTATTCTATTCTATAATACATGGCAGTTCTGTTATGTTATGCAAACAGTAGTTATGTCTATTGGCAATTACAATACTCAATAACAGGATACATATCATTTGCATTCATCTGACAGTTTAGCAGCATGATAGCAAAGATAATTGGAAGAGCCAGGTAACTATCCATTCACATAACACATATAATATCCTCCTCTCTGGTATTGTTTGCAAGCAATAACAACTGTGCATGTGTACATGTTATGCAAATGTGTAGTGACCCTTGTTACAGGGCTGGACCTCTTAGTATCGTTTGCAAGCACTAACAGCTGTGCATGTGTACAAATATGCAAATGTGTAGTGACCCTTGTTACAGGGCTGGTCCTCTCTAGTATCGTTTGCAAGCAATAACAGCTCTGCATGTGGACATGTTATGCAAATGTGTAGTGACCCTTGTTACAGGGCTGGAAATCTCTAGTATCATTTGCAAGCAATAAGAGCTGTGCATGTGTACATGTTATGCAAATGTATAATGACCCTTGTTACAGGGCTGGACCTCTCTAGTATTGTTTGCAAGCAATAACAGCTGTGCATGTGTACATGTTATGCAAATGTGTAGTGACCCTTATTACAGGGCTGGACCTCTCTAGTATCGTTTGCAAGCAATAACAGCTGTGCATGTGTACATGTTATGCAAATGTGTAGTGATCCTTGTTACAGGGCTGGACCCCTCTAGTATCATTTGTAAGCAATAACAGCTGTGCATGTGTACATATTATGCAAATGTGTAGTGACCCTTGTTACAGGGCTGGTCCTCTCTAGTATTGTTTGCAAGCAATAACAGCTGTGCATGTGTACATGTTATGCAAATGTGTAGTGACCTTTGTTACAGGGCTGGGCCAAATGGCTATGTGCACACCTACATAGAGTGGATATTGAGAGTAGAGACACACTGGTTGAAGTACCAGGTTTATGTAGCCCAACCTCTCATTGCCAACATAACAGCCGCTTGCACATACTGTATGTAAGGTAGTGCACAGTACTGGTAATGAAACAGGTTGCATATCATCTTTAACTCCAGTGTAACATCTGTAGTAGGAGTGTAAGATGTAGGAGACAGCTGCCCAGGTGTAATAGCTGCTTCATAGGTGATGGCTTACACTATTTGATTATATCCTGATCATGCTGGTAGTGGCATCATAGTCTATTGATACATGACTCTGTTTGGGGAGTGGATGTCTGTGCCCAACAGAGATCATGGTCCTGGTGGATATGTGAATATATACCCAGAAAAGGAAACAGACCTGTAGACACTTGCATCATCTGTAATCAACTAACAGGATGTGATGTGCTCCTCAGAGGAGGATTACTGCTAAAAGTAGCTACAATGTTTCCATAATAGCCAGTGTTGTCACGTCCATAACACAAATATTTACATGTGAGCATCACTGTCTAAAACATCTTCATAAGAAATATGTAAACTAAATACAGTACTTGGTACTTGTAGTACTGAATGCTCATACAGGCATATCCACTAGTCAGTTACTGGTGTTTACTAATGTCAGCTTTGTGTATGTGGCCATCCTGGAGGAATGTAATCTCTATGTCATGTACACTGCCAAACCCACATAACACCATGCCCCACACATTGTTTGGAATGCAGCTACAGGGGTAAGCTGGATGGCAGCCCAGTCTACAGCCATGACTGGACTGGACAGTCATGAGATGTAGGTTAACACATGCATCTCATCAACACAACCAACACATACCCTTAACAGAACAGAGTAAGGACACTCACACACACTACCAGAAATCACACACATTCACAGATGCATCTAAGTATCTGGCCAAACAAGTGACCTCCCAAGCTGGACGAGACAGACACTAAAATACACAAACTGTATGACATAGTTTGCATAATTGTGCCACACTTCAGAACATGTGGCTGGAAACATGCCCAACATACTCATTTGTGAATGCAAACTCTAGCACTATGTTACACACCAACCTCTATGAGGGCATACATACTGTCAGCTGCTTGTCTGCCATGATTAGCCACATACCCATACACTCAGACCACCTTTTGAACTATACACATGGCTCTGGCATATTCCATATTGTTGTGCAGGACCTGTGATGTAATAGCCTGGATTGCATGGAAACAGATGTAGGAATTGCCAGGTCTTATAGCCCATGCAGGTATGTCCCAAGGCCTGGGTAGCATTCTGCCTTTGGCCAGAATGATACTGCAGTACAGGGACAAAAGGATTGTATTCCACAATTGTCTAGTGTAGTGGTGCAAGTCAAAGGGTATCTAGTATCTGTCTGCCTGGGATAACATGGTTGACAGACCATGATGCTTTGCCAGACAGGGCCTGCACCTGTCACTCCTTGGGATCTTGATACTGCCTAGGGCTCATGCTTCCCCTATAGTGCCTTCATCATGCACAGCTCAAGTGAAGGTCTACTGCTGTTACAGGGACAGCCAAGCAATAAACTGCAGGTCTCACTACACAATGATACATGTCAGAAACATTATATGGACACACATATGTGAATCCCTAACATGGAGAACATATCTGTGCAGTGGCTGAGACATGTTTCAATGCTCCGAAGAGCACACCTGCATGACCATGTTATAGCACATACCTTACCTCTTGCTCATTATCCTTTATTGGAATACACGGGCCACAGGTGTGTCCATATTCCTGAAGGATATGTACACCCCCACGCTAGTTGCATTTGCATAACTTCAGATGCATTATGCTGAGCAACTACCTTTGTACCAAAGTGGAATTCAAATTGCACCTTGCGACAGATCACCCACCATGCCACGAATTTCCCAACTGTCAAAATGTGCTGTAATGGGGAAGATTGGGTCTGAGACAGAACCATAATAATGGCTACTCTCAACTGTTCCATCATGAGCTGGGAAGATTCCTCATTTATCAACACCTGTGCTCAATGCATGTTGGATTCCATCAACCCTAATGAACTGGATCACTGTAGTCACACAAACAGTGCTAACAGTATGCTACACATAGTCAGTCTCCAATGCCAATGTTATGTTTCCTAAGAGCAGAGTGATGACTGTCATTGCACCCATGCAGATGGACAATGCATGTGCAAATGATGAATCCTACACAAATGAACCTTACGCAGTCACATACGTGCAGTGATAGTACCATTGAAACAGAACCAGATTCAACCAAACACAAACAAGAAGGCAGATTAGTGGTACCATGCTTTTAACTGGACCACAGAAGGTAGTAACTGTTGCAAGAGTGAACACACATTAGTGTAGGTGAACGCTGGTCAGCCTCAGTAAGATGCAGATACACCATATAAAACCACACAAAGCTACTGTTAAACTACTCAGCCACATATTATGAGGCCAAGCACAGAGCATTCTATAGCTGTGTCATTAATTGTAATGGCAACAACAAGACCTGCTGTGCTGCATCGCACTATGGCATGGGAAGTACTGCACCTACAGAAATAGCACCTGTTCATCCAGATAGGGTCATGGAGAACCTAAACCCACTCCTGCCTCCCCCCAACAGGTACACTTAGTAAGATATCCATGTACACTAAAGGGCTCCTGTAATAACGACTATGCAGGTACAAGCTGCACTCTCTAAAGCCATACATACAGCTTTCAAGGGACCTGTCAACATCTCAGGGTGTATCCTACACAAATGTAAGAACAATCAGCTATCCACATACACATCATGTTCAATCATAGCTCCATGTCAGGCTGTGTACACACTGAATGGTGTACAGCAACAGTTATCACACCTCACAAAGGGGGAGACACCATTGATAATGGGAAATAGTGCACAACTACCCTGCTGAGTCTGGTCTGTAAGGCCATGAACCATGATCTGTGTTGCTGACTAACTCTAGGCATCTTCTAATCATAACGCATTAGCGACCTAGAGCTGAAGTCATTTAAAGTTAAAATTTAGCAACTGACTGTGTATTTAATCTATATGAAGGTATCAGAACCTATTCCATAGTATTTAAAAGTGTTTTAATGAATTCCTGATGGCTACTTGTTGTTGCAGACGCACGCTTAGCGTCTTTCTTATCTAAACACATAGCGACTCAGATCTAATCTCATTTGAAACTATTTACACAGTATCTCCTGTGTATTTAACTAAGCTGAAGTCATTAGATGCCATTTCATAGTATTTGAATGTTTTTCTTTAAATGCATACTTTATGGAATATGAAGGCATTTGAGTGTGTTTGTGGCTAAACAGGATAGCTGTCTTAGCCTGCTAGTACTAAATTCAACCTTATTAACTCTTATACTCATATCTCTCTCCCTCACTTGTATCATAGGTAGCCCCCTCCCTTGCCTAGCTTCCTGTGGTTCCCAAGACCTGACATCGCGCCCATCAGGACCACAAACGAAAACTAAACCTGCAGCCTCAACTCTTCTTAAAACTCAGGGTAAACACAAAGCATTATTACCCTATTCAGAGAGAACTATACTGTCCTTGTTAAGAACCTGACACTCTAACTTGAAGACTTTAATAATACAAAGCCTGGAAAAATTGTATCATTATAAATATCAGCACTAGTAACTCCACTGTGTTGAGTTATACTAGTGGCAATTGTTACAAGCATTATTACCCTATTCAGAGAGAACTATACTGTCCTTGTTAAGAACCTGACACTCTAACTTGAAGACTTTAATAATACAAAGCCTGGAAAATTTGTATCATTATAAATATCAGCACTAGTAACTCCACTGTGTTGAGTTATACTAGTGGCAATTGTTACAAGCATTATTACCCTATTCAGAGAGAACTATACTGTCCTTGTTAAGAACCTGACACTCTAACTTGAAGACTTTAATAATACAAAGCCTGGAAAAATTGTATCATTATAAATATCAGCACTAGTAACTCCACTGTGTTGAGTTATACCAGTGGCAATTGTTACCTTTAAGACCCTGCAAAATCTCCTGGCGGTGTAGGCCCTGGAAAAATTGTATCATTATAAATATCAGCACTAGTAACTCCACTGTGTTGAGTTATACTAGTGGCAATTGTTACAAGCATTATTACCCTATTCAGAGAGAACTATACTGTCCTTGTTAAGAACCTGACACTCTAACTTGAAGACTTTAATAATACAAAGCCTGGAAAAATTGTATCATTATAAATATCAGCACTAGTAACTCCACTGTGTTGAGTTATACCAGTGGCAATTGTTACCTTTAAGACCCTGCAAAATCTCCTGGCGGTGTAGGCCCTGGAAAAATTGTATCATTATAAATATCAGCACTAGTAACTCCACTGTGTTGAGTTATACTAGTGGCAATTGTTACAAGCATTATTACCCTATTCAGAGAGAACTATACTGTCCTTGTTAAGAACCTGACACTCTAACTTGAAGACTTTAATAATACAAAGCCTGGAAAAATTGTATCATTATAAATATCAGCACTAGTAACTCCACTGTGTTGAGTTATACTAGTGGCAATTGTTACAAGCATTATTACCCTATTCAGAGAGAACTATACTGTCCTTGTTAAGAACCTGACACTCTAACTTGAAGACTTTAATAATACAAAGCCTGGAAAAATTGTATCATTATAAATATCAGCACTAGTAACTCCACTGTGTTGAGTTATACCAGTGGCAATTGTTACCTTTAAGACCCTGCAAAATCTCCTGGCGGTGTAGGCCCTGGAAAAATTGTATCATTATAAATATCAGCACTAGTAACTCCACTGTGTTGAGTTATACTAGTGGCAATTGTTACAAGCATTATTACCCTATTCAGAGAGAACTATACTGTCCTTGTTAAGAACCTGACACTCTAACTTGAAGACTTTAATAATACAAAGCCTGGAAAAATTGTATCATTATAAATATCAGCACTAGTAACTCCACTGTGTTGAGTTATACCAGTGGCAATTGTTACCTTTAAGACCCTGCAAAATCTCCTGGCGGTGTAGGCCCTGGAAAAATTGTATCATTATAAATATCAGCACTAGTAACTCCACTGTGTTGAGTTATACTAGTGGCAATTGTTACAAGCATTATTACCCTATTCAGAGAGAACTATACTGTCCTTGTTAAGAACCTGACACTCTAACTTGAAGACTTTAATAATACAAAGCCTGGAAAAATTGTATCATTATAAATATCAGCACTAGTAACTCCACTGTGTTGAGTTATACCAGTGGCAATTTTTACCTTTAAGACCCTGCAAAATCTCCTGGCGGTGTAGGCCCCGCTCTGCTTGCTCGCCCGCTTCGCTGGCTCCGCTCCCCTCCCTGCCCCCTTATCCCACCCGCCCCAGTATCCCGACTTTTATAGCTACAAATAGTACCTCCCACTTTCCCACTTAACAAATCCAAGGCTCCCTTGTCAAACTCCATAACTCCTCCCACCCCAAGGCCCACACCCTCTAACAAATCCCACACAAAGTCTCTTCCCCCACTCGATACCCTTTTCCCTTCTTCAGTATGGCAAATTTCACTTATACTATTACCCCCATCATAGTTATACTTCTCATCACCACCTATATCCTAACAATATATGAAAACCAAACTCTTATAGGCATTCCTTTCCCTAAGTGCCACACCAACTCCCAATTCAATCTCCATGTCAGTTATATTCCACCCTCAATCTACCAGGACAAAAATGTATCCCCCAAAATAGTCCACCCCACACTTCAACACCCTAAAATTCCTCATAACAAAACTAATCTCAAAATCCTATTTAAATTACAAAGATTTTTAGTTTACTTGAAAAATTGTATTAACATCGACGGAGATATTCACCCAAACCCAGGTCCCACCACTATGCCAATTTCTAATCCCCATAATTTAACCCGAAAATCTACTGACTCCCTTCTAATACTACACCTGAACCTAAGAAGCATTAACAACAAAATTCACAACCTTCACGCCATCATAGTTACTCATTCCCCTGGCATCATGTGTCTAACCGAAACATGGCTAAAACCCACTACTAAGAATGAAGAGATCCTCCCACCCGGGTACAATATTCTCAGGGCTGATCGTGCAAAGAAAAAAGGTGGAGGAATAGCTATTATGTTTAAAAATAAACTGAACATCCTTAAGAACCAAGCACAACCTCCTATGATCTCAAACCTAGAAATTATAGCCCTACAGATCTGCCTAAACACTCAAAAACGCATCAACCTTATTGTAACCTATATCCCACCAGGGAAGAACACAGAAAACCTGGAGCAATCCCTGAGCTGGCTAGCCATCAACTACCCACAAGAAACCATAGTTCTTGGAGACGTCAACATTGACTGGTCTCTCTTTTCTACCCATATAACTCCATAACCTATTAACCTACATGGTTTTTCCCAAAATATCCTATCCCCAACCAGAATAGGCAACTCACTTCAAAAAGAAAGTATTATTGACTGGATCCTTACTAATAGAGACTCTAATAACTACACCACTGGTACCCTTCCCTGTGACCTCAGCGATCACCTAATAACTTATATCATTAAACATAAATCCCCAACTTCTAACACCTCCCGATATAGACTAATCAGAAACAAAAAAAAATTTGTCCCTCAATTATTTCTTGCCGACCTGAAATCCTGCAACTGGACCATATTAAAGACTCTTTCACTAGAAGAGAGTGTGTCCCACTTCAATGACACGTTCCTTAAGATACTTGACTCACATGCTCCACATAGACAAATTAGAACCAAAACTCGCATAGCACCTTGGCTCACTAGTGATACTAAATCCAAAATCAAACTTCGTGACCAAGCCTGGGACAAATGGAGAGCCACAAAAACCCCCCAAGACCGTTATAAATTTCAACAACTAAGAAACGCTACTAAAACTGCCATTACCCAAGACAAAAAACAATATTTCTGCAGCCTCCAGCAAAAACACCAGAACAACCCAAAGAAATTCTGGGCAGGTTTTAACAACTTTCTGCACCCAGGCAAAACTTCCACCCCAACCCCTGAGAAACTGTTAAAGAAATGCCAAGAAGAAGTAGCCAACACCTTTAACTCCTTCTTCACTGAGACTATCCAAACCCTAGCCAGTCACCTTACCTCCACTTCCCCACCTGCTGCTAAACTGCATCTTGACACCCCTACCCCCTTCAGTTTAAAGCCAGTCTCTTCCTCCTATGTACGCTCCCTCCTAAAAAAACTCAAACCAACCACCCTAGCGGCTGACCACCTTCCTGCAGAATTCTTACAAATTGCATCTGATGAAATAGCCTACCCCATATCAATCCTAATAAATAGAACTATAACTGAGATGAACATTCCCTCCATTTGGAAGACTTCCTATATCATTCCACTTCACAAAGGAGGTACCTCCCTGGAAACGTCAAATTATAGACCAATAGCCATTCTGTCCCCGATAGCGAAAATCATGGAAAGATGCATCCACAAACAACTTCTTCACTATCTGACCTCTAATAATCTCTTGTCCAATGCCCAGCATGGTTTTCGCCCACACCATAGTACAACTACTGCCCTCCTTTCCTTTGTTGACTCAATCAACAACAATCGTAATAACAAACTCATATCCTCTGCCTCTTTCTGGACCTATCAAAAGCATTCGATATGGTCAATCATCAATTCCTTCTCAACATCCTTGAAACCCTACGTCTGGACACTCCAGCACTAAACTGGTTCAATGCCTACCTCACTGGTAGGCAACAAGCTGTCCTGTGGCAAAACAGAATATCAGGACTGCTCCCTAATACCATAGGTGTTCCTCAGGGCTCGATACTGGGCCCACTTCTGTTTTCCATCTTCATAAATGACCTTCAATCAGTCATCCCTAAATCCACCTGCATACAATATGTCGACGACTCCACCTTAATCTGCTCCGATGTCTCCCTCTCGAATCTCCAAATGACCACACAACATTGTTTTTCACTAGTTGAAAAATGGTTCACTGACTTAAAACTCCTACTTAACCCAGCTAAAACCAAACTATTACTTTTCTTCCCAACGTCTTCTCACCTCTAGGCAAAGAACTCCCAAACACTAACAACATAACCTTTCATATTAAATCCAATAATGGGACCCTCATAACCCCTGTCACCAGTACCAAACTGCTAGGTGTCACTATTGATCATAAGCTCAAATTCGACATACACATTACCCAAACAGTAAAGTCTGTTAACAAAAAACTAGGATCTATGTACAGAATTAAAAACTTCCTAACTCCCACTACCAAATTAACTATTGCTCGCACCCATCTCCTCTCTTCCCTCCTCTATGCTTCGATCCTCTTTTCTCAATAAACGTGAACTTAACATGTTCTCTCTTGCCTACAACCACATTGCCAGATTTATTACAGGTTACCCTTATCGAACCCATCATTGCCTTAATTCATGAAAACTTGGCTGGTTGGAACTGCCAAATCTCCTCAAACTTAGCCAACTCGCCGAAGCTTATAAAATAATCAACCATCCTGATAGAACTCCCTCACTGTGCAAAATTCTGACTCCATATGCTAACCTCAACAGTCTCCGATCATCAAACAGCATCCAGATCCTAACCATTAAAGCAAAAAACTCAGGTGGGGATGCCCTTTACGCCAATTCCATTGGCAAGCAGTGGAACTCCCTGCCAAACAAACTTAGACTTATACTTCACTCAATCAGTTCAAATCTAACCTTAAAGAATATCTCTCCACACAATGGACATGCCCATTTCGAGAACCTGACTAACTACATATCTCATAACTTCTAGTCCCATATCCCTAGCCCATTTCCCTAATTGCAGATCTCTAAAATCTCTCTTTCCTTTTAGTAATAAGGAAAATCCTCTGATTTCAGTCTATTTTCCAGTATCATTAACGAAATCAATGTTTTGTGTATAACTTCCTGTCTGTCCTTTTGTCTTATATAACATCTATGTAAATTTTCATTCCTGCATATGTAAGCTATATTCTCTTTTTTGTAACAATACTTTGAATCTTGTAATTTAAATATGTACTTCCATTGTGTATTGGAGCTTTTCTCCTCGGGCCTCTACTGAAAACGGATATGTATCCAGCTAGACCAGCCCGGTTAACAAATGTAAAATAAATAAATAAAAAAAATGATCAACATATTTGATGTACTCAGTACAGGTGTAGATGACAGTAGGGTTGATTCACACTGCATACCATGACCTTGCCAGGTCATAGGACACCATCACACATACTGTGTTCCAGCTTCACTCAGTAAACTAGGTGTATATTCATATGTCACAGGAGTGATTGGCAACTGGACTGCTGGCAGTGCCAACACTATAGAAGGTGTCTGACTAATACACACACATCAAACCAGTGCCAGCCACAGTAATACAGGGTTCATTCCTGGTACTCTCCCTCTTTGTTATCTATACCACACATACTAACACAGAAGGCATCAGCCTATTGATGTTTGCAAATGACTATGAACTAGGAGCAATAGTTAACTCAATGTGTGCTGCGTTCAACATACAGAAAGGCTTTTGTGTGTAAGATGTGTGGTGTGTGACTTATGGCTACAAATTGACAGCTAAGTATTGCTTTGTCATCCCCTATGTTACAAACCCTGTACCCATGAATTACCAACTAGGCAGCGGTCAACATAATGGCAACTGTGTGTATGGGAGGCAGCTGTGCAGTAGTCTTCCTTTTGATAGTTACTTCACCACACCAGACAGGTAGTCATATGTGGCACCCCTAATCATGACAGGGTGCCATCCAGCAATATAGAGATAATTGCTCAGCCATACTCAACACCCATGTGACCCATAATAGATCACATATTTCCTTTAAGGGTTATTGCCCATGTGTAGATGGCATACACTGCCCTTCCCAGTCCCTAGCTGCACTATGTAGCATGCAGCCTACCATGAATAAAGCCATGTCCAACCCAGAGGTGTTGGACATGCTACACTTAACACTTCCTGATCCCAAATAAACACATACTTCATGGACATCCTCCTTTCTAGTACAAGGATCACAACATGCTTGACAGATGTTGTCCCATACACTTAACATTCTCTTGCCATACTATGCATCCCTGTCCAGCGAAGCTGCACATCACCCATCTCTGTGACATGGTGTGATGACCGCATGCCAAATATATCAGTAACCCTGTAGATCAGTTCTGTGGCACTGCTTGAACTGGCCCCTGAAACTTACCTGTCTGTTCCCTACAGCTAGGTAACCTGTCTGCCTAGGCTCATAAATGGCCCAGGGCATATAGCCTACTAGATCGCTATGACCCTACATGCTATAGCTGATATCCAACCCTGGAAATACCATCAGGCTAACTATTGTCCCATGTGTTACACATGTGCAACACAGGCAATACATGGCAGGATGCTACATAGCTGTACAGTGCCATGTAGATGTATATGGCAAAACACATACATGCTTGCAAGTCTGCAGGGTCATAGCTCATGTCCCTAATGGCTATGTATGACTATATATGTGACATATACACAGCATTAAGGTTGATTGCATTAATGTGAACACATCCAGGCATGTGCTGATAGGTAAAGACACCAGTACAGGCAAACAGGCATGCCCAAGTCAAGACAACATCCACATGGAGTATGAGCAATGTCATCACATGACACACACATATATGGCAATAACATCAGATCACCAGTAAGTGTCAAATGTGTGTGACTTATACATGTCAGTGGTGTTAGTGTCATGTAGATTTGCAAAGACTTACTTGTAATCTTAATAAATGTGATACACGTGTATGTTCAGCTGTATTTCTGTACTTCTCTGTGAGTTACTGTGACCTGTCTCCATCATTATGTCTTCCAGGTATGCCACGTAGCAGGCTGCCAGTGTACAGTCACTTGAAGGATGAAGTCCTCATCCCATACCTCCTAGACAACCATACAACACTCTTCAGCCATGTGCCGCAGGATGCACAACAGCAGGATGCCTTGTGGGAGGAACCCTGCAGGAGGATAAATGATGGTGGTCACAATCGCACCTATCAGTAGGTGCGCCGACACTGCACTGACCTCATAAGATGGGCGAAACAGCGTGCTAATGCAATTACCAGGGAACAAGGTGCAACAGGTGGGGGGGCTACTCACCCAGTCCCCACTCATATGTACCGAGGAGCTACTGGTCAACCTGGGGACACCTGCAGACCTCCATCCACAAGCTTTAGCTGGTATTGTGGAGGTGGGTGTCTCTCAACCACCGGGCCTGGAGTTGCCTGGTAAGTCAGTACTGCACATATAACGCAACTATATTTCACATAGTTACATGTGTTACTGTACAGTATGTAATGTAACATCATATGCAAGGCATGTATGCACACATACCACATACTATAGTCTGCTACTCTATGTATGCACAGATGTGCATACTCCATAGTATAGTGTATTGTACTGGCTTATGTGCTAACATGGACATTGCACCATGTAGCTATCACACAGATGTGGATAATGGTCTTACTGCTGTGACACTCCTATTTAGGTACCTCTGGCATTTTACAGCGACAGCAGCCTGTGTCAGGTGAGATTGCTATTATTTACCAGGCTTGATAATGCATGAATCATATTAATTGCATGCTATCTGACATAACACATGTACATTTAATGTATAGTGGTCCTGTTAATAAATACTGGTCAGACCTGCAATGCATCACAGTGGTACCCATGTGAAACAATTGAAGACTGTATGAATCACCTACACTAAACCTTCCAAACTGTCATTGCCAGATGTGTGGACAACAGTGAATACAATGGTGAAGGTGTGTTTCACTGTAGGGACAGGTACTACATATCAGCATTACACATGTTGGGAATACGAACAGTACTGTAGAGAGAGCATATGTGTACAAATTCTAAATGTGTTGGAGCTGGAGTATGACCAGCCCACAGGATACACCCTTGTAGAGTATATCCTTGCTATGAACGTCACACAATGTCATGTGCTATCTGACATGTCCATGACATGTAGTGTGCTGACTGCAACACTGCTCAACTATCCTGCAAAACATGGTCTCACATCTCATATATACCACTCTTTGTCTGCATAACCCTGTCCTCAGTGGAGCATATGACATCTATGGGTGTATGCCATATGGGATAACACTGGCGTGAAATAAGATGGCCATCACAACCATGGAACAAAACATGTGTAAACATGGCCATGGAGGATGGCCAGAGACATGAAGCAACACACGCAGTAGAAGTGATGTACATGTGTGTACACCCTGTTGTACATTGGCTCGACACAATACAACTATGGCCTTTGTGTAATGATGATATTGCAGGTGTGAAACATTAAATGTCATACAGGCCTGTGCACAGCTTGTGTAGGCATAACATGAAACCACCACATAACATGTCTTGAACATCTTGAGTGTGTCACGACATGAAAGCATTCACCTATACAGTATCCAAATACATACATGTGTTGCACAACATACACATACAACCACATCAGGCCACAGATACAGTACATTCACCTTGCTGGTGTCATACACCACTGTCATGCCTGCTCCTCATGTGTGTGAGGTACACAGATGGCATGTGGGACATAGAGTACTGCTAAGGTAGCCATGTGTGGGCATGGTTGGCAAGCATCAGTAATTGGTTGCAGATGTGCAGGGGTGTCATCCGTATACCCTTCTGTGACCTGTGTCACACATTCCACATTAGGGTTTAGTGTGTATACAGCTAAGTGACGTGGGTCACATTCCACATTAGAAATGTATTGTATGTGAACATAGTCATGGCTATGAATTGTGTCAGTAGCTCACACTGTATAGCAATTGTGAAGCCACATTATGCCCTGCAATGGCTATGCACATCAGCTCAATGTGCAGTATGCCACTGCATATTTGTAGGGTGGACAGACAACATTGCATCAGCTGAAGTCCCATGTTAGTATAACACTTCCCTGCATTGGGACACCATTACCGTACGGTAGATTGGAAAGTACGCCATCGTGTTACACATGTATGCATGTCATTCAACACATCAGCAGAAGACATGTCATACTACATGTGACTGGCAAGGTCATACACCATACAGCAGGCCAGTGTACTGTAACCTGTGCTGGTCTGTGGCACCATTTCAAAGTAGGGACAGCCATGTTAAACATGTGTGTACAGCCACATGCACAATGTCTAGACTCATCTCAGGGGTAGGAGATATAATGTTGAACAAACATGCACTGCTTTGGGGGAGATGTGCAAGATAGGGCTTAGGCAAACATAGTATGCAGTTGACATACCCTTCTGCTCATGTCCTCACACATAGGGGCGGTGGCCAACACAAAGCATCAGTGGCAGATGTACAAAGGTCAGCAATGGTCTGTTAACATGTGGTGTATGTTGCACACACCATGGCAGTGCAGTGCAATGGTGCAAAGTGGATGCATTGTGTTGCAGGTATGGGGCATAGGCTACTAACACAAATGGTGCAGTACAGGTATGTATGCTAACCACCACTACAATTGTGTAAGGTGCATGCCGTCTGCTATAACACATGCATGATGTTGTGTGCAACTCAGAGATGTATGATAACTACCACTATAATTGTCTAAGCTGAATGCCATCTGCCATATCAGCTGCATGTAGTGTGTGTGTATGTGTGTCTGTGTGTCTGTGTCTGTGTCTGTGTATGCCTGTGTGTCTCTGTGTGTGTGTGTGTGTGTGTGTGTGTGTGTGTGTGTGTGTCTGTGTGTGTGTGTTTGTGTGTCTGTGTCTGTCTGTGTGTCTGTGTGTCTGTCTTTGTGTGTCTGTCTGTGTGTCTCTGTCTGTGTGTGTATGTGTGTCCGTGTCTGTGTGTCTGTGCCTGCCTGTGTGTCTGTGTCTGTGTGTGGGTCTGTGTCTGTGTGTCTGTGTCTGTGTGTCTGTGTTTGTCTGTGTGTCTGTCTGTGTGTGTCTGTGTCTGTGTGTGTCTGTGTCTGTCTGTGCCCGTGTCTGTCTGTGTCTGTCTGTGTGTCTCTGTGTGTGTGTGTCTGTGGCTGCCTGTGTCTGTCTGTCTGTGTCTGTGTCTGTCTGTGTCTCTGTCTCTGTGTGTCTGTCTGTGTCTGTCTGTGTCTCTGTCTCTGTTTGTGTGTCTGTGTCTGTCTGTGTGTCTCTGTGTGTCTGTGTGTGTCTGTGTCTGTCTGTGTGTGTCTGTGTGTGCCTGTGGCTGTCTTTGTATGTGTGTCTGTATGTGTGTGTGTGTGTGTGTGTGTGTGTGTGTGTGTGTGTGTGTCTGTGTCTGTCTGTGTGTGTGTCTGTCTGTGTGTGTTTGTCTGTGTGCCTGTGTGTGTGTGTGTGTGTGTGTGTGTGTGTGTGTGTGTGTGTGTGTGTGTGTGTGTGTGTGTCTGTGTGTGTGTGTGTGTCTGTGTGTCTGTGTGTGTGTGTGTCTGGTATAACCTGTAATGTACAGTTCTTGTCTTCCCCTCACAGGTGTTGATGTAGGTGTTTTGCCCTCCTGCGGTCCACCTGATGTTCGTGTCCCCACAGACTCTAGCAGTGATGATGATAGTATGACTGAGGTACAGGCAGGATTGTCAGGGGCTGAATCTGTGCCATTGGTTGCCATTCCACCTGTATCCCCCTCATCTTCGCTCACAGTTCCCATGCCTACACATACCCCATCACCACTGGCCATAGAGGAAGGACAGTTGTTGGGTGGTAGCATGAAACAGGAAAGTGTGGAGACTATGGAAGGTGTGCCTGCACACCATGATCCCAGTCAACTGACTGGTGATGTCCCACAAAGGCATGTGCCCAGCACTAATTGTAGGAGGACCACAGGCTAACATGCCCATGCGAGACAACGCACATCAGCTGGAGTCACCAGATGCATGTTTCAGGCTGTAATGGAGGCACAGGCATGTGCTGAATGGCACAACAGAGAAGGTCTGAGGCTTCAGAGGGCTGCTGTCCCTTCATTAACTGACAACATCCAAGCACTTGCAAATGCTCACCATCATCTTTTAGATGTTTTGGATAGACGATTTGGTGACATGGTAGGAGTCCTTGACTGTGGCATGTCAATCCTCAAGCATGGAGTGTCTGCGCTGGTGGGAGTGAGGTGTCGGGCAAATGGACGTATGTCAGCTACATCACCTGTTGAAGGTCTACGTGAACATGCTACTGCACATGCCCGCTTCCATAGTGGTGGTAGCAGCAGCAGTGCAGCTGGTGCTGTGCAGTCCACACTAGGACACAGTAGGCCATGTGCATGTGGTCCTGGATGGTCCCAACAGGGACACGATTCCAGTGGACATGTGTCATCAGACAGTATCCAATCTGCACCTGTGCCTTGTAGTGCCTGTGCAACCTCTGGCAGGCATAGGTCAAGTGTCCTTGGCCGGACACCGTGAACTGTGAAACCTGCCTTGTACATTTTGCAGCTGTCAATAATACCCCTGTGTAGGCCAGCCACATGCCAGACCCATGTGCCTGTATACACACACACACCAGAAACAAATGTAGGGCACCTCAACACACACACGCATAACATCCACACACACCCAATGATATCACAGGCCCTAATACACACACATGATGTCATCCAATGGTGCAGCCTAGGCCTCTGGCAAACATTATCACCTTGTGCATATGATGATGCCTGTGCCGCATCCCTGTCATCCACACCATCGGTGCAGGGACATGCTCATATGGCCTGATGCACAGGGTGAACATACTAGGTAGACAATTGTAGATTAATATTGTTGAGTAGTGTTGAGAGGCAGCCGACATACCATGTATTAAAGTTTTAGAATGCATTTTCTACGTTTCACAGTATGTATCATGTGTAATAACACTAACAGCATGTTGATCTTGACATGCTGCCTTCCTCTTTCAGGTGTAGTTGCATGTGATTGGGGATGTCGCCGTTTACATTTAGTGTCCCATATGTACATGTTGACTAACCACAGGTCAGTATGATAATACCTGCATGCACTTTGTAGCTTTCACATCACAGTTATAATCTCCCATGTTTCAATTATGTTTACTGTTCTAATGATCCAAGAGCATGACAGCTGTGTAGTAAGCTACTGTGTTCAGAGCCGTCACATCCATAGTGGGTGACATCACAGGTATAGTTACCTGGAGTGGGGAGGAGGTAAAAGAGTGGTATGGCGGATAACAAGGGTAAAGGCCAGTGGAAATAGTGGCTTCTCATTGGGAAGCTTTAATACCCACTGCCATAACAGCATGCAAACACAGACACACCCACACACTCATGGATTCACAGACACAGTAACACACACTCTGACACACACAGTTGCCAGTGTTCGGATGAGAATCCCTGCCTATGTGCATATCATCATTATAGTACTACACAATTACAAGATGCGCCACAGAGATTACACATGTACAGGTAGTCGGAATGGCCTAAGATCGAGGACATCAACATGGATACTACAGTGCAGTGGGTGTATGTGGGGTGGGGGGGGTCCTTATGTAGGCTATGTAACAACAGATCACACTCCAGGGTGTACATGTTAACAGGCGGTTAGAATGCTCATCTAAGATTGATTATATTAACAGGGATACTAGATTGCATTGAGTGGATGGGGGGAGGGGTCATTAACATTTCACTATGGTAAAATACAGCCTCACACCAGGGACCGGACAACCATACACACGGACAGACACACACACACACACACACACGCACACACACACACACACACACACACACACACTGTGGCATTCACAAAGATATACACCTATGTCACACACATACAGACACTTTACATATGTGAGGTTCAACCACCTGCCTATGCCTTTCTTTCTACACTTCACTCTGTACTGATGTCAACAACAGTGTTCAGGAGAGTGAAAGCATGTGGGATGTATTCCCAACTATACATGACACACACACACACACACACACACACACACACACACACACACACACACACACACACACACACACACACACACACACACACGTGCCAGTACTGTGAATCAAACACCTGCCTATCTCATGACAGGTATTACAGATGTACAGCACTATCGCATTCGCTACAAAGCTTACTGACTCTTTCCTTTGCCAACTGTACTGATATATGCACAATATATACACAGGGGAGGCATTACTGTTACAGGTGTCATGAGGTTTGCCTTCAGTGTCACCCTTACTGCATTCTATGTTGTCTGTCTTCCACTTCACTTAACAAAACCTGACCTTAGCAGTTACACAGGTTATTGTAGGAATGGTTGTACCACACCAGTGAGCTGTCCTCAGTAATCATTCATCTGCAAAGTAACCCCACCACTTAGTAGTCATGTCCAAACATCTGTCCATACCTCATGTATAGCTTACTGTACTTAGAGCATATCACCATATACAGTTAGCAATGTTGAGGCTGTATTGCAAAAGCATGATGTACTAAGACAACAGTCACCTTCAAACATCAGACACTGAACACACATGAAATCTACATAAACATCAATACATGTACACATATGCGGTCTACATCAGTAAGTGCACTAGCAGGTCAAGAAGATACATTCCACAGCTTCCCTATGCCATGTGTGAAGCATAACCGAGCATTACACCATAATGGATGTTGTATTCATGTACTGATAGGACACAACCACCTTCACCGAGTAGCCAAGTTTACATATATGACAACAGCACATATCAGCAAGACACACACAGCATTATTCCATGTCATGCTCCTACAAACTGTTACTTGACAGTGCCATGTTGAAACCAGGGCACTGAATGGTCAACAGTAAGCACATTATATTTGCCACATACATCTCATGTTTACTGGAAGAGTGCCAGCAATGTGCTCTGATAGAGCTAGGCAGTACACTCATTCAAGCATGTGCGAGGTCTTTGGCTTGTAATCATCTCACACCAGCATGTACTGGCTATTGTGGTACTAAGGTTAATGTCCAGACAACACACAGCATGCATGGCTTACAACTGTTGACATGGGGTATATATAGGAGCTCTGGCCACACATGGCTGTACATATCATGGACATATCACCTGTGACTACTCAGGAACATACAGAGCTAAGCTGGATTTCCCTGAGTCTATCGATACAGGCCTTGTGTAGGTCCTATGATCCTGTTATTTGGGTATGTTTGTAGGCATTGCATTAGGTGGACATGTCTAATGACATACATGCCATATGGGGTGTTGTATGATATGATAGGTGTTATGGGTGATCAGTAGAGAGGGAATATTACCTCTATTAACATAGATATCAAACCTTATGTACTCTTAGCATGCTATCTGCCATGTGCATGTGTGTAATGACTGTAGCCACCTGTATGTAGAAAGGATAATGAAAGCTATGGTAATGTCATTTATGTTGTATGAGTGTGGGATGTACAAATCCAGGGCAGGTACAGTTAGGTCATATCCAACTATGATGGTGTTGTTTACTGGTGTACAACAACAGTTGACCGTGTTAATGCTGACAACATCCGAGGGACCCTGGTATGTGTATAACTGAGCTAGTTACAAACAGTGGTATTATTGCATTGCATAACACATTATGCAGCTGTGTCTGTACATGGGTACTTTGCACAGTTGATGTAGGCCTAGGTACAGTCCACCAATCGAAGGTTATCTGGTGGTCTACCATACTATGTCATACCACATATGGATGTGTGTTGGTAGCCTGGGGACAAGGTGGTGGATGTATATGAGGATACAACCTAGAATGCAGCATTTGCCACTGTCACCTGTACCTGACTCATCGGTGATGCGTTATGTCAGAGTAGTGGTCTTTATATGTGAGTAGCCTTTATGAATATGTGGACACCACCACCTGGAATAGTCCATACCACTGTTATGGCCCACATGTCTGGATCCGAGTTATATGGTGGAAGTGCAATTGTGCACTACAGAACCTTCAGCCAGGTGTTCCTCGCTGCACAGATGTCAGTATTCCCCATTATAGGTTCTACATTGAGCAAATGGGTTACTAAATCCACACATCTAGCACTGGTTAGCATAAGTATCCAATGCAGTTGTATTGTAGGTGTCAGGGTGTTACTTCTGTGTGTAGGACATTTACCTTGGAATGTGGCTATATGGGTAAATGTGACCTAGGTATTATCCACACACACGTGAAACATGGATGCATGAACTCTGTGTCGAAGGCTTGTTGTTCAGTCATGACAGCCTGGAATGACAGACACTGGACAACCTCATAATAACAGCAGGACATTGGCTCATTGTTTTGGTCTAGCAGTTGCCACTCGTACCATGACATCACTGTGAGTGGCAGTAATGTGCTTGGTAGCAAATGCCTCATGTAAGGTGATGGAAAGCAGCAGAAATTGTGTGTATGACCAATGTGAGGTATACTTAGGGTAGCAGTCCTGCTAATAATGACAACTATTAACACAGCCAGGAGAGGTCATCTTGACACCTGCACCTCAGTACCATTACACAATGTGGCTCACACATTATGCTTGCAAATGCCACTGTTCCACATATAATGCCACTCTCCACAACCTGCTATCAATATATGCCTTTCAGGGCAGCAAGGTGTGTGACACATGCTGTAGGTAGCATCCGCCTTTTTTGTCCCCGGTAAACTATTGCCTGTCACATCCACACATGCATGAATGTGTATACCTAACATATATATGTCAGCACAACATGTTCTGTAAATGTAAGTGTATGAGCATGGACACTGTGGCCTTCTGTGGTTAGAATTGGAGTGCATCCCAAACAGCCCTGTGCTAGTAAGTGTGTGAGCGTACCCACTGCCACCTTCTGCAATTTGAGTCAGTGCATCCAACAAGCCCTTTGTTACCAAGTGTATGAGCATGCCCAGTATAACCTTGTGTAGTTGTAGTCATAGTGCATCCCAAATGGCCCTGTGCTACTAAGTGTATGAGCATGCCCACTGTAACCCTGTATAGTGATAGTAGTTGTCCATTCCACAGATGGGCATATTCCAGTTCAGGTTCCTGTTATGCTACAACTATACCTCTCAGGCCTACCTATGTACTACCTGCAGATGATGTGTCTTGTTTGTGCATACAGGTTGTAATGGACACCTACTTTAAACACACAGGTTTACAACTATGTACTTCATGACTGTTGGTCTCCCTGTTGTTGTCCTCAATCTTAGAAAGGCATTCTGACTGCCTTGGAATGTGTAATCTCTGTGGCGTGTCTTGTAACTGCATAGTATTGTAATAGTGATCTGTAAATAGGTAGGAGTTTTAATCCCACCACTGGCAACTGTGTGTGTGTGCTTGTGTGCATGACAGCAAATGCCTGAGTGTGTCTGTCAGCAAGTGGCTGTGTGTGTGTGTCTTAACAAATGCCTGAGTGTGTGTGTCAGCAAATGGCTGATTGTGGTTGTGTGTGTTTATTTGTGTCTGCATCCTGCCATGACAGTGGGTTTTGCTACAGTCCAAAAAGATACCACCTATTGCACTGGCCTTTATACTTGTCAACCGCTACACCTCTCTCTTCCCCCTTCCTCACTGCAAGTAATAGCACTGGATGTGTCCCCATATACAGACTAGCGTAATCCCCAGCATTACTAAGTTTCATATAGAAACCAAATGTGAAACTAAGCCTATAGCAGCTAAGTAACACTTTAACGTAAGGTGTATACCTGTAGTAAATCAGGGCAATCTGTGTTATTTCTTCAAACACTATATTGCAAACCCAGAAATCAGCAAATTTGGCTACTCAAAAGTACAGGAAATACCTAGCAAAAATTGGAACTTTAATTGTAAAAAGGCTAAAACTGTGAGCCCCATAGTCAAAGAGTGTACTACTAACTAATTTCCTTTCAGAAGCTTGCAACTTGTGTCTGGATTAGCCCCGCTACGCTCGGGCTCACTCCGCGCCCCTCCCTGCCCCCAAATTCCACCCACCCACCCCAGTACCTCTAACTTTATACCACTCTAGCCACTCCCCATATTTCAACTACCAATCTCTGCTTCCCACGTCACCAAACATCCTGCCCTTTCAATACAATCTTACTCTGGTAACCATCCTATAAGCTCTGTAAGCTTAATTAACCCTGAATACTCCCAATCACCTAACAAATAATGCAAACAAACAAAAATAAAATGCTAATTACCGTACTCCCAATACTATTCCTAGTACATCACCTCACTGCTTACGAGCATATTGACCTACTGCAAAACCAACACCCAAAAGCTCAAACATCCACTCATGATGTTTCACTCAAGTTTAAACATCTACCCATCCTCCACTCACCAAGTATAGTGTCTCACACAAACTACCGCCCACACAAAATCACAAAATGTAAACCCAAAGACAAAGACTATATAAAACTAATCAACAAGCTCCTAAAACTAAGAATATCCTATCACCAAAACCTTACAAAACATGGGGACATTCATCCCAACCCTGGCCCATACACACTCAAAAACTCACACTCCACTACCACATATACTCCCACTAACTCTCTTCTAGCATTTCATCTAAATATCAGAAGTATTAATAATAAAATCCCCAACCTTCATGCCCTCTTAGCAACTCACTTGCCAGATATTATGTGTCTTACAGAAACGTGGCTTAAACCTACTACTACTGATACTGAAATAACACCACCAGGCTATAATATTCATCGACTTGACTGCATTACAAAGAAAGGTGGTGGGATAGCAATTCTATATAAAAATACACTAACTGTTCATAGAGAATCAGTAAACCCACCCCAATTCAATAATGCAGAACTCTTTATAACCAAACTACAAACTAGCCACAATAAATACCTGAACATCATCTGTGCTTATATACCACCAGGTAACAATATAACTACCCTAGAAGAAATCCTTTACTAGCTAAATACTACCTACCCCCAAGAAACCATAATCTTTGGTGACTTTAATATAGAGTGGCACTCATGCTCAACCATACCCCCCACCACACCTATAAACCTAGTTGGATATAAGCAGACCATTACCTCCCCTACCAGGATCCATAAACCAACCAGTAGGGAAAGTATCCTAGATTGGATATTAGTCAATAACCAAGCCCAACTATACACAACCGGTACTCTCCCTGATGACCTCAGTGATCATCATCTGACCTATATCATAAAACACAAGGCAGGGACCCCCCACCAAATCAAATACATAACACGCAGAAATAAAAAGAATTTTAACCCTGCAACTTTCTTAAATGAACTAAAGGCAGTTGACTGGTCTAAACTAAAAAAGCAACCATTAGAAGAGGCCATAGCATATTTCAACAACAACTTCATTAGCATCCTTGACTCCCAGGCTCCAGTACGTACGTTAAAAACAAAATCTAAACCAGCACAATGGCTAACTAGGGAGACCAAGTCAAAAATCAAAATAAGAAACAAAGCCTGAGCCTGCTGGCGCTCAACTAAAACCCCACTTGACCACTTAAAATACCGGCAACTCAGAAATGAAACAAAAAAATCAATTATGCTAGATAAAAAAAGCTACTAAACAAGCATCATAATAACCCTCAAAAATTCTGGGCAAGCATAAATCAGATCCTCCATCCAGGACAGTCTACCACCCCAACCCCTGCCAACCTCACTAACATATCCCCAGAGTGCATAGCCGATGCCCTTAATAGCTATTTCACTGAAACCATACAGTCGCTAGCAAATCAACTAACCCCACTAAATTCCAACACCAGCTCCAACCCCACTAGTAACCATCCCCAATTTAGTTTCCAGCCAATCTCCACTACCTATATTAAGACATTGTTAACAAAACTAAAACCTACTACCCTCTCTGCTGACCTCCTCCCTGCGGAGTACTTACAAATAGCTGCTGAAGCCATTGCTTACCCTATAGCTATACTAATCAATAGAACATTGTCCGAAGGTACTATCCCCTACCTTTGGAAGATATCCCATGTCATCCCGCTTCATAAAGGTGGAAATTCCACAGAATTATCCAACTATAGACCAATTGCCATTCTTTCCCCATTAGCCAAAATAATGGAAAAATGTGTTCATAAGCAACTAATGCAATACCTAATACAAAACAACTTACTATCTAACTCCCAACATGGTTTCAGACCACACCACAGTACCACATCTGCCCTCCTTGACTTTACAAATGCCATAAACCAAAATAGGAATGATAACAAAATATCCTCTGCCCTCTTTCTTGACCTGTCAAAAGCCTTTGACATGGTCAACCATGAACTCCTCATTCTCTCACTTAAATCTATGTCCCTCAATAGGTACACAATCCAGTGGTTCCAATTATACTTAACTGGCAGACAACAGGCAGTTGTATGGCAGAACAAGTTATCCAACCAACTACCACTCACCCTTGGTGTCCCTCAGGGCTCTATACCGGGACCACTACTTTTTTCTATCTTCATCAATAACCTCCATACAGCTATTCCTAAGGCTACCTGCATCCAATATGCAGATGATTCCACTCTCATCTGCCCAGCCACCTCTCCAGCAGACCTACAAAATGCAACCCAAAATACATTAAGCACTATTGAAAACTGGCTCACTAACCAATGTTTGTTACTGAACCCCAACAAAACCAAACTCCTACTCTTTACTCCCACTAATAGAACCACCCCTTTCTCATTCACTGTTACTTCCAACAATGGTACCACCATCTCCCCAGATACCCACACTAAACTTCTAGGAGTCATTATAGATAATAAGCTCAAATTCGACCTACAGGTCAACAAAACCGTTCAGACCATCAATAAAAAACTCGGATCAATGTACAGAAACAAAGCATTCTTAACCCCACAGGCTACAATAGCAATTGCCAGGTCACAACTACTCTCTACTATTACTTATGCCTCCCCCATTCTCTCAAACCTAAATAAGTCAGAACTGAATAAGCTCTCACACAGTTATAGCCAGATTCGCAACTAACTCCACCTACAGAACACATCACTGCCAGAACCTGAAACAACTATGTTGGCTTGAACTCCCCAACTTAATTACACTAAATCAACTGTTAGTTGCCCACAAAGTTCTTTATAATCCTGAAAATACCCCCTCACTCTCTAATATAATAAAACCATACAACAACCTGAGATCACTAAGATCGGCCGACAAAATAATGGTCCAAACTTACAAAGCCAACAATTCTGCAGGGGATTCTCTGTTTGCCAACTCTGTTGCCAAGACTTGGAAATCTCTACCAAATCATATCACCTTGCAATCCTCCTTAAACCTTTTCAAAAAAAGCATTACACAGCATCTTACACTCAACTGGCTTTGTCCATGCTCCTTCCCTGACTAAGCTGTATCATTATTCACTCTAACTAACCAACTTGTTTTCTAACACTTTCAGACCTTTCTCTACAAGCATACTGTGCTGATTGTAACTGTTAATGTAATTGTGAGTTTTTTTTTTGTAAACAAATGCTATAATACTATATATTTACTACTATATAACTTTTTCAATATAAATAATCTGTGTGTATATTCTTTGAAGAAACTGATGTTATCTTGTTGGAGCTTTTCTCCCCGGGCCTCCACTGAAAATGGACATATATCCAGTTGGACTATCCCGGTAAACAAATGTAAAATAAATAAATAAATAAATAAATAAATAAATAAATAAGTAATCAGTCCTGTAATGTCACCCAGCTCAGAATTGGAATCAGAGTAAGTGTAATTGTATGTGTTCTGTGGCACATACCCCAACTGCATACCACTGTACTAGTTACCTTTACATAGGCAAGACGTGTATGCACAATACTGGCACATGTGTGCATGTTTGTGTGTGTGACTACCTTGTAGCCAGGCATACACATGTGTAATGTCTTTTATTACACCATGTTAGCCATCTGTGGTGACTGGTGTCTACAAAGTATTACATAGTTAAGAATGGTAAAGAATACACAGTCAAGCATGACTACAGTTGGGTATGTTATTTTCCTGTGCCACTGTTGAGCAGTGACACAGAAGTGGTTGCCGGGGTGTAAGTCCATACCCATCATTCCCCCACTCTAACTCCACAATTAGCGGGGTAGATTACATTAGTCATCATTCCCCACCCCAAACTCCACATACAGAACAGCCATCCCTTCTCAGCTGAACTGATTAAAATGTAAATGCTATAACACAGGAGATGCCTCTGTTTTGTGTACGCGTCAGTTCATTTGGACCCCTTCTGTCACAAAGGGTGTTCAGACATGTGTGTGTGTGTGTGTGTGTGTGTGTGTGTGTGTGTGTGTGTGTGTGTGTGTGTGTTGTGTGTGTGTGTGTGTGTGTGTGTGTGTGTGTGTGTGTGTGTGTGTGTGTGTGTGTGTGTGTGTGTGTGTGTATATATATATATATATATATATATATATATATATATATATATATATATATATATGGCGTGGTGTATGTGTATATGTATATGTGTATATATATATATATATATATATATATATATATATATATATATATATATATATATCTATATGTATGTGTGTGTGTGTGTGTGTGTGTGTGTGTGTGTGTGTGTGTGTGTGTGTGTGTGTGTACACATCCCGTAGGTGTATATATATATATATATATATATATCTGGGTCTACTTTAGAACACCGACACGCCAGTTCGCCGACACACAAACCACCGACACCAAACAACCGACAACACACAATACCGACAACGCAAAACACCGAACACCATTACACCGACACACTACACGTAAACAACACATTACACTACATTACATATCCACTAGCCCTAACCCAAACCCTAACCCTAAGGTCCGACACTACCGCAAACTTACCCTACCTGCACCCTAACCGTAACTCACTTAACCCACCCCTAACCCTAAGATCCGACACTGCACACTTACCCTACCTGCACCCTAACCCTAACTCACTTAACCCACCCCTAACCCTAAGGTCCGACAGTACCAGACACTTACCCTACCTGCACCCTATTCCTAACTTACTTAACCCACCCTAAAACATAAACCCGTCACTAACACACACTTACATTACCCAAACCCTAACTCCGACACTACCGCACACTCACCTTTCACAAACCCTAACCCTAAATCCCTCACTATTGCACACTTACCTGTCCGCTCCCTAATCCTAAATCCTTCACTAGTGCATACTTACCAAGTCGCGCTTACACGTTCCCCTTGTCGGTCTTCCAGCTGTCGGGATTTCAACATGTCGGTCAACTGCGTTGTCGGTCCTTTCGCGTTCCTCTTCCGCGTGTCGGCGAACTGGCATTTCGGTAATTTGAAGTAGACCCATATATATATATATATATATATATATATATATATATATATATATATATATATATATAAATATATATGTAGTTATGACAGTTGTACAGATGTAGACTTGTCATTGTTGTTTCACAGAGTACAGTACATTCAAGGGTACTGTACACATGTACACAAAGTGACTGTCCCATTTGGTTTCAGTACTGTGGGATACCTGTAGTAAGATATACATTATAAACTTCATGCAACATGTATACAACCCCCAGTGACCTCAGTGTGCATGGTCCAGCGTTCAAGACCTGCAAAGCTTGTTGATACTGTCAATTAGGACTGCATAAGACACTTTTAAGCAGTTGTAAGCAGGTGTAAATGTGTTTTTGTGACAGTAAGCAGTGGGTACACACAGGTAACAGAAATGAACAACTCGCAATACTCTTGAAATGCCCTTCTTTGCAATCTTGCTGATGTTACCCACATATGAATACACCTCTGGGACTACTGTAACCCAGTCTTCTCCATGGTGCATGCTGTAACTGTGCAATGCTGTAGTGTGTTAAACTATTTTGGTAGGTGTTCTAATCCCAGACAGGCCAACTGTGTGTGTGTGTGTGTGTGTGTGTGTGTGTGTGTGTGTGTGTGTGTGTGTGTGTGTGTGTGTGTGTGTGTGTCATTCTGCCTGAGATAGGAACAATGCTGTTTAGAGTATGCACACTCTTTACAATTCACATAACCACATTTGGCAATCCTGCTGTTGTCACCCACCTAGTAATACACCTCTGGGACTGCTTTAACCCAGTAATCTCTGTAGTGTGTGCTGTAACAGCATAATGCTGTAGTGTGATAAACTAGTTTGGTAGGGGTTCTATTCCTAGACATGGCAGGTGTGTGTGTGTGTGTGTGTGTGTGTGTGTGTGTGTGTGTGTGTGTGTGTGTGTGTGTGTGTGTGTTTGACAGTCAGAGCCTGTGTAGAGGTGGCTGTGAGTGTCTAACCACTGGACATGTTGGGGAGTGGATTTTGTAGTTTTCCTATATGGTGTCTGTATTATATGTCACAATGTCCACCTCACAAGGAGTACAGATGTTAATCAGCCAAGGGATTGTGTTGGCAAGCCATACCCCTACATCTGGAAAAAGGCCTGGTGAACAATGTATGCAACCCTACTATTACTCGGAATACGTTCAGAACCCATGTGTCATACACAAACACACTTGCCTAGAATATCCCACTATGTTGCTAGTACCCTGCACATTGATGACAGATAGTAGGCATGGTGTGATTCCAGTGGGCTGCAGAGGGCATGGCACCCTGTCCAGCAGTACAATAGGCACATAATTGTGGACACTGTGCCTTCACTATGTTCCCCACTGGATGCCTGCAACATATGTGGTGCCATCAGATGTGATCCACAGAAGCCATACAATGCCTTACACACGTGCCCTGTATGGGCTGATGCCACTGACACCAGGGAATACCTGTATCATGCTATCAATGCAGGTGCAGGGTCAACCTGCTGTCTATAAGCAGGTCCTGCCACACCAGGCCAGTATTGGCATATCTGAGGATAATAGTCTGTGTACACAACATGTACCAGCCAAACCAGGTATACTTGTACATGTCACTGTACATTATTGTGGGACGTGCACATCCCAGGCAATGTCCATGTCAAGGACTATCAAACACAGACATGGCATGCAGTGCAAAGCAATGGCCATACACAATGGTAACCAGGATGTCAGGACAGTTTATACAATACCAATCTGTGTGGGACATTGCAGACACTACACCCCTGTACCACACTGCACACCATTGTCAGGTGTCATGATGCCAAGGATTACCCCTCACCCAGCCTTGTACAGCCATCTTGCACAGCCAACCACTACATACCCATGAAGCAATGCACACATGCATGTCAGTCCTGGCACCTTGTGTCAACCACAGTCACACCCAGTATAACTCCCATTGGCATACCAACTGATGTCAGACATGTTCACATGCCCTAGCCCATAGAACCTCCAGATTTCCTGTGGTGCATGTAGTACCCGTGCATTACTGCAGTGTGGCAAACTAAGTAGTTAGGTGTCTGAGTCCCTTAGAGAGTGTGGTTGTGTTGACAATGACATCTGTTCATGTATATATGTCTACTATATCTCTGTTGCAGATGTCGCTCACCAGCACATATATATGTTCTTACAGCACACCAGCATGTCAGCTTTGTGGCACATGGAGTAACTGCATGCACTTGTAATAGTAATGACTAGTCAGACAGGGGTTTGAACCCCTGTACTGGTATGTGTGTGACAGACAATGCTTAGATTTTAGTCTCCAGGCCCTTCTCTGATGTACTTTGCCTCTGTCTGTCCCTCCCACACACTTTCTGGTGGATGTGGGGTTATACACCTGCTCAGCAGCAGCTTGTGTTTTGTAAGTGATGGTCATGATCAGGTGATGGCCTCTGCACCTGTTGCAGTCCTTTTCTAGCTGACTGCATGTGGAACAGCTGTGGTGATGTTCCCATAGCCAATTGCATGGAAACACAGTACAATATCTAAGAACATCATGTTGGTGTTTGCCGATGACAGTTGCTGTGAGTGGAACCTGGCTCTGGTGTTTGGTAAACGACATCACAGATGATATCTGGATGTTCCTCAAACAACATACACAGTAGAAAATAGCATAAAGACAGGAGGGTGATGCGCCAGACATGACTACAGCATCTAAGTGTAGCTATGCTTCATTGAGACTGCTGCCAGTTTAACAAGTTGTGTGTGGTAATGACTATTCTGCACGTTTTAAAACTGACAAGACAGTCCTCTGTTTGTGAGGAAACCCCCATCTGTAGGGCCATCTGTGGACTAGTCAGTGTGTGGAACTATTTTTTCCTGTGTTACTCACTGAACACACATCTGTGCACAGCAGAATCATAGTGTGAGGATTGCAGTCAGTGCATGGTGATACTGATGAGAGTTACTGCCATCACATCCCTGATTGGACATATGTCACATGAAACAGTGGTATGACAGTCACTATCTGGGGTTCTCAGTGACATGCCAATAATGGGCCACTGTTCATAGCCGCAGTCACAAGTCTTCTACACTTTGTACAGATGTCATGCAGTATATATGCATGTGTTGTGCTCCCTCTGCAAATGTATACCATCTGTTGTGTTGGGTTGATGGTCATATCTATGCATACTGTTATAAGTAATCCTGAATGTTGTTGACTTTTACTAAGCCATATCTGTGTTAAAACTGCAACACCATAGGCTGTATGGGTTTGGAGGTCCCAGCAGAACCTCCTGTCCCACTTCAGCTGGCCATGGCACCAGGCACCAGCACATCTGGAGCCCAGCCTTGGACATCCACCTCTGTTGGCTTTGCACCACCTTCTGGTAGAACCACCACTGAGGATGGGGCTTGTCCCCCCTGGGAGCAGGTCCAGACAGGACCTTGTCCACTGTCGTACAGTCCCAGACATGGTGCGTAGGGGGCTCAATAAGGGGTTTTGAGGCTAGACACACCAGCTTGAGAGCAGAGTTTCACATTTACAGGGTGAGCCTGCTCCTCCTAGACAGCCCCCAGCACAGCCACCTTTGCAGCTGTTTTGGTGCAGTGGTGGCTGCCCATGGCTGAGGACCTCCATCCCACTGTTTCCATCTGGGGGCTCATGGGCTTGTGACTGCCAAACACCCCTCCCCGTCCAAGGTGTATCCCCCCACATGTGTCATATACTGACCCTGTATGCTGTCTTGTCTGTCATCCTACCCAGCCTATCCTCCACAAACATACTTACTCTCCTTCCCCTACATCCCACTCTCACCCTACAGAAACAAAAGGCCAATCAGTTCCTATTACAACATTTCCCCCATACATAGCTGTCCATTTCACACATGTGTCCACTGGGAACATGTAGCCCTTTTAATATGCCTCGCAACATACTCCAGTTGTCCTCACCCCGTCTCTCAGGCACACGATCCTGGTATGCACTTGACTCCTAAAGGTTTCAGGTGCATGTGATGCAGACAACTCCATTGTACACACAACACTACCAGTCCCTCTATGGTTACCCCATTTACCTTTTTCATGATGATGATGTCATACACAGCACCTTGCAAGAGTACAGTTCTCACATAATGTTTGGACAGGAACTGTTGTGTTAATGTAAATAAAATGCACAGAGTGATGTATTTGGCCAATGTACAAATGGTTGTGTGTATTAATGACACATGTCTGTCTGAGGGAGTCTTGATATAACATAGGACACCACCACTGCATAATACAGGCATTGCTGGTGTTTCTCTTTTCATTCCTTTGTAATGCTTTGTTGTCACATGGGATGTTCTTGATATATCTATATATATGTATGTATCTGTATCTGGACATAAACACACA